>NC_088132.1:49865840-50165840 GCF_036370855.1 Dromaius novaehollandiae | reverse complement strand
TGTTACTGAGGTGGTATTTGGCCAGAGGTGTACATAAATGAGGCAGAAGTCCAAGGGTTTGTTCAGTACCTGAATGAGTTCCAGGGGTTGCACCAAGAATAGTCTTATCAGCATTCAGCATCAGTGCCACAGACTGAAGGAAGAAAAACACCAAACCATGAGAAAGAAATGAGTACTCTAAAAGGTTGAAAAGGGATTTCTTAACTGAGCTGAGGATTTTCTGTTTTTCTATCAGGCTTCCTTTCTCAGTTATAAACTGGATCCTCATCCCAGTCCACCAAAAGATAGCCTATCGCTATGTGCATGTTTTGGTGGAAGCTGTACACGTGAAAGAGGTGAAAATTAGATCTTCAGAACAGGTATGAAATGATCTGGGGCTGGATCAGGGGTTGCACGCTGTCAGTTTTGTCTCCTTTGGCCACAGCTGTTTCAGCTAGTATTTTCCATAGGCAGCTGACTTGTATGTATATGCAGTTCACCCACGTGTCATCAGCAAAAAATACATAGACAAAAACAATATTCTTCTGAAAATGAACAAACTTTGTTCAGTTGCTGTGGGAGGCCCCTAATGCAACCATAGTAGTTAGATTCTTATATGTAAGAAGTAGATGGGAATTATGGGTTTCATCATAAAATTTTATTTTGTGGTATATGCACAGTGAACACTGTTAGAGATAAGTATTTCCAGGTGAGATATTTATAAATGTTGTAAGAATCTTTCCCAGTGTCATTTAGCCTGCTCTTAGTCTTTAGCAAGCTGTAGAGACCCATATAAAAATTGAAATTAGACCGTCATTTCCTACAGCTTTGTTAAATTCAATAAAGGCTAATGTATCAAAGTTTCCAGTGGTTCTAATTTGCCCTGATTAGTTCCCCAATGTATAGATATGTCTGGTCTGGCAACTGGGAGAGCACTGAGGATCTTTGTTGTGAAAATATTCCTGCAGTAAGCTATGTACATGGAAGATGTGCATCTGAGGTTCAGTCTGAACAACTTTGCCACATCTACCCATGCTTTGTAAAAACAAAAAAGAGAACAGCTAATGTTCATGAAAGGTCTCATATTTAATAGCTCTGATGGTTGAGGCCTTCCAGGTGGGCATGAAAGGCATCAGCAATTCAACATTTTCCAGCTTTGTACCAACGCCTTTCAATTCTGGCCTTCTATTGAACTGTATTTAAATAAGTATGATTGCAGGGACAAAGCCCACTGTCTTTGTCTGCCACCATTATCAGTGAAAATAGTTGTAATGTAAGGTCTTGTTCTCAGATACTTTTATGATGAGTTATTCAGACCTGGCTGAGTGATTTCCCATGGTGCTCAAACAGCCATTGCAATTTTGGGTGAATATGTCTCCAACAGTTGCTGCCATTACTGCAGTATTCAAATGCTACATGGTCATTCTTTTATATATGCTCATATAGTCATTCATATAGTATTTTCGAGAAGTAAGAGGATGTTACTATTCACAATTTATAGATGGAGAAATGAAACACAGAAGAGGTAAAAGATTTGCCCCAGGCTATAGAGAAAGGCTGAAGGAGTTTCAGGAAGTGAATCCAAGGAATATATTAATAAAATAATCATTGAACAATCCTAACCTAGACAGGTTAAAGCTGGAAACTTGGATGTGAATGCAATGTAAATGGGCAAAAATTCAATATATCACATTAATCCACAGTCTAAATGAACTACTACAGCTTCTGGTTTATTATATTTTAAAATAGATCCCTGTGAAGAAGCCCTGGTGTTTTATGATATCCATTGTATTAAGATGTCTGTATAAAAATCCTTATCTATCTCAATGCATAGTTCTTGCATGATTTTCAGGTAGCACTTTCTTCGTTAAGTATGTATTGTTTCTTCAGTAACGGAATTAAAAGACATAATTCTGCAATAGAGAACTATTATGAAAGTGACAGTGTGATGCCATGTGCTGTTAGGACAGTGCAGTGGACCTGAGATCAGTGGTGCTACCCACGTGCCTGAGTTTGTTAAAGTTAAATTGAATGAGACTTGGTCATGTTTTAATGACAGTATGTGCTACACAGTTGGTCAGGTTGTCTTTTTCATAGGGACTGAGACAATATAAGAGCCTAAAACATATTCTCAGAAATGATCAGGAAAGAAAAGATCCTAAGTTTTTCAATAGCTTGTGAAAATATATTTGAGAATTATTGTCTAGATATCACAGAAAACTGGGCTTTGGCAAAGAGCATAGTGAAACACTGCTGCTAGTTTTGGAAAGTCAGTCCACTTGCCCAGACTCCAGAGCCTACTTTTGAGCTACCAGCTTTGTAAGTCTTGGTCAATGTCTTGAGCCAACAAATACAGAAGCCTAGTGACAGTTTCCTTTCTTTTACCATCTCTTACCACACATGTAAGAGCATTGCAGGAGCAAATGCAGTTCCTCCGTGTCCCAGCACAGAGTTCAGGAACAGAATGGGGCCACTGCCTTGGTTGAATCGCTGTGGTGAGACGGAGATGGTGCAAAGAAACAAATAATCCCTACCTGCCACCTATGAAGAAACACAACACAGTGTTAATCCTGTTTGTGCTGCTATAATAGTCAGCTGGGAAACGAATCAAAAGTCCTATTATCAAACTTTGAAAACAAACTATACATTACTTTTTCATGTTTGTTTAAATGTTTCCTCCTCTTTCCTGTCAGGCAACTAGCTCTAGCAGTTTGGAAACAGAAAGAGCTCTGCTTGAATACACAATAGTCTTGAAAAAGCCCTCTGAGAGTAAATTACAGAAATAACTAAATATTAATTTCATTTTGAAAAATTTAAGCCAACCTTTTAAGATGTAGTGTTTACTGTAGTTGCTGTTTTACTATTGCATAGACATACAAAAAGGGCATTAATAGATTCGCTAAAGCCCAGACAAAAAGCTAAAGCTAATACGGCAGGCACTTCAGACCTTGTACACTCTGTGTTTTCTTAAAGCATAGAGTAGTTCTGTCTTTACATTAACATCGCACGTGTGAGAGAACCAAGTGTTCTGGGAGTCATCTCTGTGCAAATACGCAGACAGGAATAAGAACAATAGCTGTCAGCAACACAGCAGTTACCATAATGGTTCCCACCCAGCGTCTCTATACCTGCACCTAGCAGTGACCAGTATAAGGGGGGCAGAGCTGCACCACAGTAAAAGAAGCAGAAGAACATCTTCCTAATCCCTAGGTTGCCTTCTAAGAGTTTGCATACACAGTGTTTTGCAAGCTGACAGCTCTGCTCAAGCTCTCTCGCTTGGCTCAGCTCTGCTTTAGCTGAAGTACGCTGTGGGAGGCTGTTTCACGTCCACTGGCATCAGAGTACCGGCAGAGCAAGCTCGCATCTGCCTGGAAGAGTCATGGAGAGTCACACCTTAATTATTAGAGATTGATGTAAGACCTGAATGTGAGGCTTAATAGTCCTTCCAAAATGTTTGGTATCTTTAATTATACCCCTGACTCTTCCAGATATCCATATAAATGTCTAATCCTTTTTAAATCCTATTACTTCCTTGTCCTCCAAGAGTCTCTCTGATAAGGAGTTTCACAATTTTTATAAATCTTAAGTGAAAAATTATTTTCAGTTATGATTCTTGAATTTTCTACCTTTTGGTTTTATTGAATGCCCCCTTACACTTCTCTGATGGGACAGAGGGAGTGGAAACATGCGTTCTGCGTTCTCTGGAGCATTCATTATCTTGTATGCTGCCATAGTGTCTCCTCTCATGCATCTCCGCAGTAAAGGTCTGCATTCTGCAGAAAATGGGGTGTAGCGTGAGGTAAGGTACTGCTAAGTTAAAGAAGAACCTGGCATGTTAGAGTTCTTCACAGCAAACATGGCTAGATACCACAGAGCAGCTGACACAGGGTAAGTGTACCCAAGTAATTCATTTTTTTGCCAGAGCTCAGTCACCTGCCACATCTACGTATTCTGTTTTGCTTAGGGACTGTAGAATTAGATAGCCAAAACATGCCAACCAGTAGTGAAATTGCTGCTTGTTAGGTAAATTGGATCTTCCCTGAATAGCTTCTATATATTATTTTTATATCACACCAGCTTAAACTAGGAGTAAATCCAATTAATCTGATTTTAAAAATAGTATTACAATAGAACTGGTAAGAAAGGGCAATTAGAACTCAGTGGGGACACTGTAGAGCGTAACAGGTTAGAAATATTGCCCTGCCCTTTTGCTTCATGATTACTGTTATTACTGTTGTGGAGTTAAGTTGTTGCCTTGCCATTTCCAGTCAATCATCTGTCTCTTTATTCATAATGTGCTGCAGGCATACCTTTTAAGATTGTCCAGGCATTTTGTTTTTATAGCATCAGGTTCTGCATTATCAGAGTTGGCAAGTAAAACCACATGTAATAATAATAAAACCTTCTACAAGGAGGTGGGGACTCTGATGTTTGAGAATAATAATTTTTCACCGTATGTGTAACTAATCAGAAGCTAATGTGACAAAGTGTTGTATCCCCAAAGAGGAAAAGAGATAACAATGAGAAAGTCATAGTTCTCCCTTTTTTCAAAGAATCACTAAGAAATTTTGACCTCTTACATTCATATTAATCATGTTTTATCTAATATAATATTTCCTTTTATAATGTGAAGGTTTACTCTAGCATCCATATAATCTAATGTATGAAACTGAATATCGTAACACACTGGAGAAGAATACTTTGATGAAGTAGATTTTTGTATTATTCCTGAATGACTTAGGAATTTTACTCTCTTATGCTTTGATCCATTTCTAAAATTCAGTATAATTTATGAAGTTGCCATGAATTTAAAATTCTTGATATCATATTCGTAATACAAACAATCATATTATTAATTATTAGCTAATGTGCAGACATCTGCAAAATATGCTGATGTCTGACTACCACTATTTTTTACATGGAGGTAGCAGATTTACATATAAAATACTAAAAGATACAATCAAATACAGTAGCATTTATATCACTTTAAACTTTTGGACTTATCCGTGTGACTGAATTGGACATTCCTCCTTTTTATGTTGTATTGAATTGTACTTTAAATTACAGAATTAAATGCTCAAAGCAGAAACCTTGTCAGTTACAATGTCACTGAATCAAATGCTGTAAAGATGAAGTAGCCCTGCTGTTATTTCTGTCAAAGCCTTCTGGCTATACTTCACATTTGGTGCCTTTATTTGTTCCTCTATTTCTATTTTGCTAAATAAAATGTTGAAGCAACAGCACACACTGTGAAACACAGACTGTAAATATAAGCAGTGAACTTAGGCAGAGGTTGAACATATGAAACAAATACCACATGATTTGGAATTTGCCCCAATTTGGCAAACAAAAGTAATAATAATTTCCAAAGAAATATGTGAAAGTGTATATCAAAACTAAACTAGTGCTGTTATGGCATGTGGGCTGTAAAATAGTTATAAAACAGGTAATGGAGTCTCACACTAACATCCCATACCCCAAAATCTCCCAGGAGTTACAGGATGATTTTGGAGTACTTTCTGGTCTTTCATAGGTCCCTGAGTCTTTTTACCTCCCAGAAACACAGTTGTGAGTCGTTTATATTTCTGCTTAATGTTATTGAGAATATACACAGAGGTGGTACTGCTCAGAATGAAAGAATATTTTAAGAGATTATGTTGTTACTGCATTGTATTTTTCTTAGGTTACAAAGTGCTCTTTTAGAAAATGTTCTAAATAATTATGCTTCATTTTGCAAAATAAAAATAGCATCTTGTATTCAGTTGCTATGATTTCTTTCAAGAGAAGGAGTTGTTATCTAGTAGTCAGTGAACAAAGAGCTTTGCAGATGAGCTGATTACACTCTTACTTCATTTTTAAGACATACTTCTAGTAACACTGGTCTGAAGTTTTAAAAAACGCTTATCCGCTTTATGCCCAAAATTCAATTGCAAATCACCTGAAATTGTACATCAAAATAATCATACACACTATAGGGAGCCTCTTCTTGTAGCTTTTTATGTTTTGGTGGTTTTAGCACAGAAAGGGTCTTTTGCTGACAAATTTGCCGTAGTCAAATAGGATGGATTTGGGGGGACTGGCTGCCGCTAAGCTTGGATTCTACAAACAATTGCAGCAATCAGTTTTTATCAATGACTGATTATGGTATTGTTCTGGGCATGACAACAGAAAGGCTCAGTGTTAGGCTGAGATATTCAAGTTAGCTGTCACAGATGAAGCTAGGTATGGTAGTATCTGGACTATGTGAATATGCTAGCCTTGCAGAGGTGTGTCTACCTAGTACCGTGGTGCGCTATGCAGACATGCTTATGAATTGAAATGCCATCAGTTATAAATGCATCAAACTTTAGCAGTAGTAATACAAACCGTGCCGCATTAGTTTCCCATACCATAGCACATGTTGTATATGCCCTGTAAATTAGCCTAGTTGTCTGCTATATCTAGATGAACATGTATGTCCCACAACCCTGTGGTGAGCAGGTAATGTGCCCAGTCCTTTATGCTACCTTCCTGTGAAGACAAAAACAGCTTAACTGATTCTCAGTGGTCCACCTGGAACGATACAAGAAGAGTGCCTGACTAATTAAATTGTCCCGTGTGAAATTTCTGTGTTGCCAGCAACTCAAGTCTTCATGTGTTTCCTGTCTGCCAGTGCTAGAATTTTCTTTGATGAAAGCAGGGTTAGATCCCTAAGCCATGCACTGGGAATGATGTCCCTGAACGGTTTCCAACTCATAGGCTTCAAAAAAGGTGAAATTTTAGTCTCTGTAATTATTGTTCTAATTTATGATATATTTGACTAAATTACAGGCAGAACTTACAGCTTTTCAAGAGCATGATGACTGCAGTACTTTATCTCTGGCAACGGAAGACTTTAATATTAAACGACATAGATTCCAAACCTCAATCTTTGTATTCTTCTCTTACCCTGTGCAGTATGTGAAGTAAACCATTGGGCTGCCTAGTGAAATTTACCTTTCATTTTCCAGAATCCTTGTTTGTGCTAAACTTTTGAGTCTTGCTCATTAAGAGGTACCCTTCTTTCTCTTTTCTCCCATGGAAACACAAGAGTTTTATTTGTGATTTGACTGGTCGCCACTACCCCTAAGAATCCGCTGAGCAAACTTTCCCTTCAAACCGGGCTCACCTGAAGCACAGACACCAAGGCACTCAGAACATACAGCTGTACTTTTAAAACCAACAAATTCCTGTTTGCTCAGTGCTTACACAGAGGTTTTGCTCAGGAAGGTCTAAAACAAAGGGATAGCTTAAAAAATATTCTCAAGCATGAGATAGGACTGAATGTGCTTAAGAAGAAATGAATCAGAGCAGAACTCCTACCTGCATTTCTCGACCTGGGAAAGTTACTGTGATTCAATTCCTATTGTACAAGCTGGCTCAGCTATGACCTTGACCTCTTTATCTGAAGCTTTAAAAAGTGAATGCATCTAAAGAGGATGTGGCTTTCTGCTGGTCTGGTAAATTAGATATAACCCCCCAAAATGTATTCAGGCACATATTTAGATAGATGCAGAAACAGACAGATGGTTGTAACTTAGCCTATGATCAAAAGGGAAAAGAGAATCAGTCTCAAAAAAAACCCATTGTGTTTTTTAACACTTTCTTCTCCATCATCATTCCTAGCCAATTTCTTATTCTATATGTTCAATATTCTACAATCTTCAACTACAATTACAATTTATTAATATTTAATTGATTCTTAATTCTTTTGCATCTTCTGGCATTTATAATATCCTGAACAATAATGATACAATCATGGCCTGGAAGGAAAGAAGAAAATCTTTAATTAAAAAATGTTTGATTTTCAATTTTAAAACTATCATTTCTCCAAATGTAAGAGCCTTATTCAGGGCACTCTATAGTAGCATGCATTGTTTTTAATCAAGATATCCTTTCATATTTGCGTCATAATCTTATGGCTCTTATGCCATGAAAAAGGAGCATAACATTACCATTTAGTGGTTGCGCTCTGCCTTCATTTATATGTTTCACCTTTAAATATTTACTTGACAGCCTACTTGAATTCAAATATACCTGCAGTTGGGGAAAATAAAGTGTGCCATATAACTCAACCCAGCCGTAATTTGTGGAAATTTTACATGAGCAGATTGACATAATTTATGTTCCAAGTTTAACCCAGAGTCAAGAAACAGCAGGTATGAGTCACCCACTATTTGCCTGCGTGTGGTAATGCTCAACACATAAGACATGATCCCAGAAGGAGTTTTCTCTTTTGATGTTGCTTTTTGACCTTGCAGAGTGTGTGAAACTAAATCCTTTATAAAATACAGTGAATCTATAGACTTCTGAGTGTATTTTATGTATGTCCAGTTGGTGTTTGACAAGCAGACTGTATTTCCCTCCCTGTTTAAAAACTGCTAAAAGAGCTTACACAACGGAAACTCCATTGGAGGGAAGCAGATCACCCTGCCAAGGGCTGTGTGTGTGTATATATATTAAGAAAGAAGGCAGCTTGCTGGCAAAAAGGCCGTGTTCTTTATTCACGCTAGTCCTCCCTCTAATTTTAAGAGGACAACTCTGGTACAGAAGCATTTGTGAGGAGTTAACGCTCTGTATAGCAGGAGATGGACTACCTTAGGCCGTATCTGCTGAGTTCTTTGTCCTGCTAATCATAAGAGGATTACATAGAGTGAGGATTTCCAAGACTCTCTCTCTCCTTGTGCCCAGTTATTGCATACGTTCTTGTCAATGGTTATAGTAAGAGATGTTTAATAGCAGATGGACAACTTGCAATGTGCATTGTGATATCCATATTGTGTATACTTGTAGCAATTTTGCTTTTCTTTTGTTCCTTTTTACTATACGTCATCACCATCATACAGCTCATAGAGAAGTCGGCAATGACAGGCAGGTTCATATTTTTGCCTCAAATATGGTGTATTTTTAATTATTACTTCTATACTGAGGAGCACATGCAAATCTAGTGTCCAGCCTGCAGGACTATTTTTCAGATGTTCTAAGGCTTTGGAAACTGGGTGTCTGAATATGAATTTAGGTGGCTACTTTCAACATGCAAATTTGGAAGACGTGGGTGGGAGGAAGAGTATGTATTCTACTCACAGCGCACAAGCTCAGCCAGCTCAAAGAGCAGAAGAGATGGGGATTACTAAAGTGCATAAGGAATCAGAGGAGGAAGATTATTCATATGCCTATAGACTTGTAATAAGTACAGCCTGTTCCTGTTTAAAAAGAAAAATCAGTTCATCCTTTTTTTCCCTGGATGTGTTTATGAAAATCATAATGTAGGTAATGTCACTGCCGACACAACGCCTGCATCACTCTTTTGTGAGTTCTTCAGACCCAAAGGCACATTAGCATTTCAGTATGTTGTGTTCAGATTAGATCTGTAGAATTATTTGTTATTATAGCAAACTAACTAAAGTATCGTCTTGGAGTTTCAGAATTCTCCAAACTAGCAGGCTATTGGCATATCCTGACAGTTTGCTGCTTTGACTTTCATTTTCCATAGTGAGCTGTGTTCACTTAAGTGCTGCCAAGGTTCTTCAAAGTATTTGAATGAAACTCTTCATAAAACAAACAAAAAATCCATTACCAGCAGCCACCAAATGTTGTAGACTTGACAAATGGCCAACCTGGTAACCTAAAGGAAATTCGCTGAGCTGGAGTGCCTCTTGTGAAGGTGCTGTTTACTTAAGCAGTGTGTGTATACACTGCAGTATCACCGTTTTGAAAGTCTAGGTTCAGCCAGGCTGCTAATTAAAGTACAGCATCAATCCTGTGTGTTTTAGAATGGATTTGTAAATCCAGTGCTGTCAACTCACTCAAGATCTGAATTCATTATTATAATAATGTTTCAAGTTGTGTTGTCTGAGTCAGCCGACATGGCCCATCCAAGCAGCTGCTCTGCGCAGCTAAGGCTTAGAGGCACTTGCCACTGAAAGGCTCAGCAGCAGCTACTCTTATCGCAGTTTGCCCCAGCAGTAGTCACCTACTGTAGTCGCTCCATTGAAAATTGAAGAGAGGAGCACTACGACAGGAAAATCGGAATAAATTTTATACATATTTAAAGCTGAAATTACAAACCTCAAATACATATGCAGAACTGTAAGATATTGACTAAGTAGATTAGTATTGGAAAGCGCCTTAATAAAAGAAATCTTTGGCAACTTATGTTGAAACGCTGCAAAAGCCTACAGGGGTTAAAAACTTTTTAAAATCATTATTTAATAAGAAAGCCGTACCCTTTCCAAAGCAAGTACGCCCTTCTCACAGGACACGTGGTTTAATGTATTCGGCCTTCATCATGACACTGGCCTTGTTCCGCACGCAGTTGTTTTGGTAATGCGTGGTATCATTTTTTAGTTTTGTTTTTTGTTTTGCAAAGGAACTAACTGAACAGCCACTGGTCTCCATTTCATTTGGAAATACACAATTCTCTGTCTGTAACAGGCTGCGAAGGGGGTTGCCATTTTCCCATTTGTCCATTTAAATCTAGGAACTTCTCTGATTTCTCTGGTAGGAGTGATATATCGCTCAGCTTGTAGGCTCCTAAATATTGCCATAACATCCTTTTACCCCTGGCCCTGAAGAGATGAGGTAGTCAAGTAGAGTTTCATTTGTCTTCAGGTAGGTGAAGATTTAAACCTGAAGGTGGTTCAAACGTGGGACTTCTCTAACGTGTTTTAGCATCAGGACCAGGGAGCCAGTCACAGCACCAGGGCACGGGCGAGGCCAGCGAACACGACTCTCCTCTGAATCGCCTGCCACAGCCCCGTTTCGAACCATCCAACCTCTGCTTCTGAGCTGCTTCCAGAGCTGCCATAGGAGACATGATCTGGGAACCGCTGGCCTTGCCAAGTTTTACGCAGTCTCGGTTCCTCTGTAGCAATGGAGCAGGCTTGCACAGAAGAGCAGCTGCTGCCGGGACAGACGGGGCAGGAGGTAAGATGGCCAGCAGGACGGCGGCACCACAGAGCTGCTGGTGGGTACCTCCTCCCACCTCCGCAGCCCCGTGAACTGTCCCAGGGGCACAATGCAGAGCTACAGGATAATCTCAGGTTCAGGATCCAGTAGCACTTGCAGTACCATGCCCTTCCTGATGAACTGATCTCAGGAGATTGTTACTGTTTTATTGCTGCTGTTCTTACAGGATTATGACACCGTGAAATCCAAACCCGAACACTAGCGGCAATTAGAAGTAGATGAAGTAAACATAATTTAAATGTAATGTAGGCATCTATAGTCCATCACTGTGTAAAACCAAACTGCAGCTACCTGAAACAGAATAAAAAGCCAAATCCAGCTTGTTTTATGCACAGCCTCATTGAGGGTGGTAGAACTAATGGAGTGAGGAGGGTGAACAGAATGTAGCACAAATATTTTGCTTTGAGTTACTTGCAAATACCATGTCATGAAAGGGGAATTTCACACCTCACTTATTAATATTGTAGCCAAGAAATAAGAAATACATTTGCCTTCAGTGGACTCAGTTTTCCCAGTTGCTGGTTCAGCTGAATCTCCCCTACAACAATATTTATATAGGCCCTACAAATGAAGAAATGTCTTATCCAGTCCGAATGTATGAATTTCAAGATGCTTTTAATGCCCAAGTCAAGCTGTGTGTCCTCACAAAGAAAACTATACTATTTATGATGGCATATATGTGGAATTTAGGAACCTAGAGATTTGTATGAGGAAGTGAAATGTTGGTAACACCTCTTTTAGTCCTTGAAAGACAGATTGTATGCACAGCAGATGTCTTTTCTGTGGAACATTGTTCAAAGGGGCATTGTACTGCTGGCCCCTATTTGATTGCCTCTAGCTATCATCCTAGTGAACAGGAGAGAGGACTGTGAAGCAGCTCAAGCATGTATATACCAGTAGTAAATAAGTATTAATGATACCGATCCTTCCCTCCGCAACATACAAAAAATAAGCATTTTTATCATGTTATTTTAATAGGACATTTTCAATTACATTTTGGTTTGGGGCATGCTAGGTAAAATACTGACATGCCCATTCTCACATTTTCTTCCATATAATTTTAAAAAATGTCACAAAAAAATGATGTGTGTGTCAGAGAGTGGTTTTATCCTCATCCCCCAGAGATATAAGAATTAAACCTTCCTTTAAGCATCAATGAAATCTGAAAGTGTAGGAATAAAAGATCTATTTGCTAATAGTATATTTTCCATGTCAAAAGCTGTGTTTAAAAAAAGGTATGTATATATTCAGCCCTGGAAACCTCTGCAGATTTTTGTTACCCTGCAGTATATTGAAATATTAACAGAAATTGCCTCTATGGGTATTTCCTGTTAAAATGCTATAAGAATGCTCATTCTTCTGGTATTCTAGTGAAAAACAGAAGATTCTCCTCTTGGAAAGGAAAACCATTCTATTTAACTCTGTTAGTGTCCGAAGGGAATCCTGCATGATAATATTTATTTCTTCTGGGAGACATTCTAGATGCGCAAAGATGGGGCTTGGTCACTGGGAAATGATAGAAGGGCAGCTCTGAGTCCAAGACTGTATTTTATGCCAGTTGCTACAGTAAAAGGTTTTTTCTCCTGTAGAATAGCCAGTCCATAGTAAAGAGAGTATAGAGACATACAGAGCTCACTAGCTTGCTTACTAACATTCCTCCCTCCTATTTCAGCCTTTTTCAAATTGTTTTAATGAAAACACATTTTTTTCTGCTTGTAATTTCAGGAATTTTCAGTACTTGAGAATGGGCACTAGAGAATGAAATCCTACCACAGATTTATCTACAGATCAGGTATGGTATTATAAGCTTCTCCACAACACACACTTTAGTATTGACCCATAACACCTATTGCCGGGCAAGATTTGTCTCCCATTAATGCCTAAATGATTTTGTCTCTATTCGAATCTTTACATAAAAATGTGAGGTTTTTAAAGTACTTTGCTGCTTCCCTGAATGTAGTTCTTTGGAACCCATAGCATTTGATAGCTTTTCTTGTAAGTGGCAATTTCCAGCACTAACAGTTTGTGTTATAATTTTGGACTTAATGTAACCTCTATTGCCTGAGTCAACATAAAAATTTGACCGGTAGCACTTATTAAAAGGTAGGTTGTCTGGGACTTAATTATATATTGTCTGTCTTTCCTTTTCCTGTTTGTTGTCAATTGTAATATGCTGAACAGTTAAGGTTAATGGAGTTTTTCTAAGTCCTCTTTGAGGCTTTTGTAGTTTTTCTCATATTTATGCTAGCCTTTTCCTTTAATTATCTGTAAATTATTATTCTTGGCTAGGCTACACTTTCCATCATGAACTGTTTACCTTCCAAACAGGCCCTGCTTCCTTCTTATCTTTGCTGGCTTATTGATATTTCCTATTCCAACAGCTCTTTTCCTCTCTGCATACTGTGCATGAACATTCTCCTCCTAGCCAGCCACATCCTCACCTTCACAGCTCACTTCTTTCTCTCTTTCTCTCTCTTTTTGAATAACAAGCTATTTCCTCTCTCATTTCCTCTCACAGAAGATGTTTTTGGGCCCGTTCCCAAAAATGTCTGGCATTAAATTATGCCCATTCCACTTCTGTGTTTCCAGTGGGCAGGCTTCCAGATGTGTTTCATCAGTCTAGGCCTCTTGGCCTGCAATCCAGGGGTAGATCTGGCTTTGTAAATCATGTTCATTACTTGGTTAGCATTTCTGGCATCCCTGGACAGTGGTGACAGCATTGGTGGTGCTTGTCCCCCCTGGCAACAGGCTCTGTGGTTCATGTTTTCAAATCAATTGCAAGAAGTCTGTTGTGGTATAATATGAAACCAGGGCTTCCTTTTTATTGCAAGTGAAAAGGCTATTAAACTGGGAAGAAGAATGCTGAGTCAGTTCTATTTACACAGCTAAAATACATTTCTCAATTTATTGAATGGTAAGTGTATTATCCAATTACCTTCATATCCTTAACAAAGTTACAGGTCACTTGGAAATAAGTTTAACAATTCTAGACAAAAACAAGAAAGATCTATAAAATGAAGGATTCCTCATAGATAGAACTAAAGGAGATTGTATTTGAAAACTTACAGCTTTGGAAGAAATTGTATTTACTCTGCTTTGTATGATTTTAAGCAGTTCTATTTTGGCCTACACATTCGTGGCTACAGAAAAATACAAATAAAAAAAGAACTGTTTTTCTGATTTTTAGTTTCTAATTTTTTTTAATGACCAAGTGAGTGTTTAACTTATATCTGTGTTGATTTTCATGTGTGCAGTTAATAATGCCAATTTAGAGTGACTAGGCAAGTAAACAAATACATAAAGCGAAGGTCTTATACAGCCCAAAATGCACTTTTAACTTCAATGTAACTTTACACTTACAATGTTAAATGATTGTGATCTTCACCTTCAGATGCTGACAACTGAAGGCCTGAGTGTATGAATAAATTATCATCGGGTAAGCTTTTCTGTGAACTTACAGTGCAGCAACCACTCCATCGCAACTACCTCTGTACGTGACTGGAATAAAATACAAGGTGATTTGAGTTAGTTCTTCCCTGCCAGCAAAGGGGAACCCTTCACCCTCCCAAATACTGTTGGATAGGAGTGGAGATGTAGGAAGAAATTTTAACACCAAGGGCAAGAAGTTATCTCTTTTTGCCTGAGGCTTAGGCTAGTGCCCCTGAGCCAGCAGGGCCATACCCTCACATAAGCGCTGTTTGCCCCTGCCCTCCGATGCCCCCCCGAGAGCTGTGCCACTGCCCAGCCCAGAGCACAGGCACCGCTCAAGAGCAAGGCTCTCCCTCCTCAAGCTGCGGGTCAAACCTGCCCCCAGCAGCGCTTGGGACTGGCAGAGAAACTGCAAGCAGGGGGATAGATTCCAAATTTTTCCTTTCAAGTCCTTCTCTAATCCTACAGAGACTGGATTCCAAAATTCATCCTCTTCCTGGAGCCAGGGTCCTGTAGCAGAAACCTGTGAGCCATGGCCAAGCCAGGAAAATCGGGGCTTACGCAGAGATGCCTCCTTGGTGCAAGGAATGGCGCGTCCAGGTAGTATGAGCACCACATTTTGGCAAATGCGAATGCAAGTCTCACTCCCATTCCCAAAGCTCCAGTATTCAGTACAAGTCTTTATAGCTCTCACACTGCCCTTGCTACAGGTCAAGGTGAGAGGTTGTATGTTGGCAGTAAATGATGTACTGTGAATCCATATGAATTCACCTTGCACTGTCTCAGCGGTGACCTGCATTCTGAATCTCACTCTTTAATACCAGCATTACACTAGTATAGCCCAAGTAGGTGGAAGGGCACTGCTGAGACTCTGGTTTTAACAGGTGGAAAACTGATGTTTGGGATAACAGAGTGGAATATCATGCCCCTAAACTAAAGTGTTTCTGAAAAATAACGCAGTTTGAATGGTACTATGAATTTGTAAAAAAACAAACTGAAAAAAGCATACATTCACTTGGAATTTGGGTCAACTTCGACTAATGCTACAGAACAGGTTTTTTATGAGACAAGTTACTGTACTTCCATGATATGGCCAGTGGGCCCTACCCTCCAAATAGTTAGGCGCTGAATTAATTGATATTTCCTGGAATGAGACTTAGTCTCCAAATACCTTGAGAAAATGGCTGTGTTACCTGAAACAACAAGTTTTAGATATCCTAATTAATGAGAGACCTGAGGTTAAAGCTCATTTATAAACTCTTACAATGTTTAAGTCTGAGTTGCAAACAGCTTGTTTTAATAGATAATGGAGATGCAAAGAATGAAGTGGTAAGGAGGCCAGCTTTGATCCCAAACTAAGTCAGATGAGTTATAACATTGTAAAACCATCACAAGATGTATCAGAATTAGAGCTTGTATTTCAGTTTAACAGCTTTTTATTGAAAGGAGAGAAGTAGCATATCAGAATTACGTTACTGCCTGTATTAGAAGTATGGGGTTCATGTTTCATTGTCTGTTTTCCTCATAGATGATGCTGATTACCTTGTATAGGTTTTGTATTGTCCCCGCAGTTTTGATGTTACCCATTACAAACATAATCTCTAGGAACAATATTGAGACTTCAAAGCTTTGTATGATGAAAAACTCACTTCAGAGGTGGGTTAGATTTGGCCCATCTTTTTTTCCTAAGCAAAGCTTCCTACACTTTGCAAGGTATAATGGTTAACAACTGGACTAAGTAGAACTTTGTATTGGGCAGCTGATGTATTGATTGGCCTCATCATTGAGGCCAGCCCTGGGTGTAGATGTTAAACTAGGAACCAGCTGTAGAACCATTTGTAAAAAAAAGTGATTAGCTTTTGCCATGATTTCTCTGGCTTGAGCATTTCACTGAGGACCTTTATATCTGCATCTTACATTACTTTTCTATTTATTCCTTAAGATCAAACTTGCAGTCTTCAACATACTCGTTTGGCTTTTTCGTCAAAAATTTGCTTTCACAAGGGCCACAAAATGAGAATTACTGTGCCCCATTATTTCTAGATGGGCTTTTTTTTACTTTTCTTTTTATTCACAAGCAGTTATTCAAAACAAATGACTCAGTGTTACAGAATACTAGAATCACTTTTAAGCAGTGCCTTCACTTTCAAGACATAAATTGTTTTGGATGTTCACTTGGTTACCTCAGCATTTTCAGGAGGATCTGAGCTAATAGTCTACTTAAACTAGAGACTGAGAGGCATTGATTTGCTTATACTTTTTGAAAAACTCTTCATAGCTTCCCACAGGGCTAGTCAAAATGGAATAACTTCTGTGAAGTTATTTTCTGCTTTTACTTCCTGTTTCCATATAGGTCTAGTGTTCTGGTCTCTGTACATAGGTCTCTGAAAACCATTGCCTTTGATTTTGTTTTTACACTTTCTAGAAGTGGATGCACTCACCTTAAGCATATTGGCCTTTATCTCCACCTAAGGGAAAAGAATGTTTCTGTTTCATCAGATGTTTAAGCATGTGTTTCATCTGCAAAATTTCTGCCTATCCCCTGTTTTTCTCTGTGATGCTTCACCATTTTCCTCTGTGCATCTGATCCCCCTCTCCTTTAAAGACTGTCAAATTCTATGAGGTTTCAATGATGAGAGGAAAGAGAGAAGAGACCCTGTCCAAAATCCATGAACGTTCAGTTCATTAAGCTCCTTCTGTCACTTCAAGCCTCCTCCCTCACATGAGGTACCACATATTGTTCTGTTCTACTATTGCTTTCTGCTTTCTCCAAATTACCTGCTGTCATTCTTTGCAACCATTCCCCCAAAACATCCTTGTGCCTAAATCCCTGTGTAGATTCAGCCCTGAGTGGACTTGCATATTGCACAGCATTAGAAATTAAGAATGACCGTATTGTCTTTAACAGTATGCAGTTTCTTCTCCACAAGTAGCGAGATTCCCAGAAGAAGATTATAACAGACAGAGTAAGGGGCAGTACTTCACCTCGTGCGCTTGCCCAGCCCCTGGCATTCCATGAGTGCCTTTGGGATCTGCAAGTTTCAACCGTTAGTAGCCAGTAGCAAATCTATCAAGAAATTTATCCAGTTCTTCTCTGGATTCCATTATACTTTGGGACTTCACAGCATTCTGTGGCAATGAGTTCTGCAATTGTATTATAATGATAAATAATCTATAACTCAGGTGCTTGAATACTTTAACTAATAGTTTAACTGTTCTTCCTTTCTTCTCCCACACAAACAATTCAAAAAACTTTCACAGTAAGGTTTTTACAAATATAATTCCAAAGTATTATCACCATCCTTTTATGTGTCATCAAAACAAATGTTTTTTGATCCCCTTTGGTACAAATTACATGTGAAAAACATTTCTTTGTGTTAAATGTGATAGGAAAATTATTTTAAAACTTTATTGAGCAATTTAAGGAGGGAAAAATCCAAAGACAATAAAATCATGTTTTGGAGGACACATCTGTTTTCCTGTTCTCTTATTCAAGTGTCTGTTTCAGATGTTATTATCCCTGTGTCCCGTAACAGTCTCTCACTGAACATACCAGGGAGAATTCGTAACAATGGTTATACGGAATTACTTGGCTATGTGAAATTCCCACACACTTTGAGTAGTTCCACCTATAAGATCCAGATTCCAGTGATGCCAGCACTAACTAGTAACTTTCAAGAGCTAGTCTAAAAATGAACAATTTGTGTAGGATCCAGACAGTGATAAGTAGAAAACAGTGAAATAATAAGTAATTCCCATCGTTACATTTCTAACTTCTGTATCTGCAGCACCTTCTAATTTCAGTAAATAAGGAATAAATCCAATACACATAACTGTCTGAAAAGTTTGTAAAAGAAAAACACTGTTCTCCAACTTTAAGGATGCATGAGAACAGGAGATGTATGGAAGTGTCTGCTCTGACCTTGACAATGGCAAGACAGCCAAAGCTGCAAGAAGTCTCAGAATAGACAATTTACCTTGAGAGTAGTTTCTTCACAATTTTAGGCAGTTTGTGCTTAAGTCCTGCTAATTTTCTGATTTTCTCAGGATTTAGGCATGTTCATTTAATATTATTCTGGATATTCTTATCTTTAAAAGATTCCTCCTTTTCTGATCCTGTCAGTCTTTATGTATCAGTAAATTCTACAGAGTTTTTGTGTGAGAAGGGAAATTTCTTTTTATTTGCTTTAAAATTTTTGCATTTCCGTTTTACTGATTGGCCCTTTCTTTATTATAAGTGAGAACACAAAATGCGATGGACTTTCTCTGTAGCATTTATGCATGCATACATGTTTGTTCTTTCAAGTCATCTTCTGTATCTGTTCATGCTGCATAAAGTCAATGAGAGTTTTGCCATTGACTCCAGGGAGAACAAGATCAAGCTTTTATTCATTTTCTCTCTAATCTAATTGATCTCCTTTCACTTTGTCACATCAGGTCTTCCGAAGCTTCTCGTTACTTTCCCTACTAGTTTTGTTGCAATTAGCTATATGTTTTACATGATTAGTAAAAAAAAGGTTCCAATTTATATTTCAATGTGGGGTTCAGTAATCTAACCCCAGGTGCTTTTAAGAAAACAGTATCATTTTGCTTTTATTTCGTTCTCTGAGGGGTCTGAACCCCTCTCCAAAATATTCTGGGGTTTTGTAATCATGATTTTAGAGAAAAGAAACTGAGGCACAGAAGAGTTATGTGATTGATGCAAAGTTTTGCTTTGCAAGGCAGCAGATGAAACAGAAGGCAGATCCTCTTCATCTCACTCTTGAATCTTCTGTACTGTTTTAGAAAGAGAACTGGTTTTTTTGACTTTTTTTTACTTTATGGATAAAAGCTACAAATGATGCACTTAACTAAACCAACTCATATCATATACAATGATATACTAACTAAATTGACCTCTGAGGCTGGACATCTTCTCCCACCAAATGTCTAGTGAATTTTCCCCTATAACACAGTGACAGCAAGGAATTGTGACAGAAGAAAACTGTCATGTAATTTTAGTGTACGTATAAAATCCAAAGGGTATATCAGAGTTTTCTGTGCACAAAGGTGATGTGCAGTAACTGTTTTGCTACTGATGTTGTTTTTTAGACTGTATATACTCTTTAAATCTTAAAATTAAGAAAATAAGTATCCTGTGGGTGGGATGGGGCAGGTGGTAATGAAGTGCTTGGATTGTAGTAGAATCATTTTCCTTATCACCAACTACAGAGTCAGTCCATTAGTTGGCTGCCAGCAGGTCCAATCATGCTAAATCCATGTGTATTAATGGATTTAGAGTAACGGGTCAAGAATCACAAAAATTCAGATTTCTTCTTTCCTACTCCCTCAGTGATTAGTGTGGGTTTAGCACCTGGGAAAGCATCCTTAGCTTTACACTAGTTTGTCTTAAAGGGCTGGATAGCACAAAATATAAGCAGTAAAAATTGCTCTGCTGTTTTGAATGGAATATAATTTACAGAAGCATTATGCAGCATATTGAAGTTTTTCTTTCATTTTCCTTGCAAATAGAGCAAATACAGCAAAAGAGGTAATAAGCAGCATGTGCTTGGCAGTTCTGCCAGCAGTTCTATCCACTGTGACAGACAACACCTGATAAGCGTATGGCTGATGGCACCTTAGTTGGGTAGCAGCACAGGTAGTAGCAATGGAATGCAGTGGGTGGGAACATGAAACAGGGGCACTGGGAAATAGGACTAAGCTGCTTATGGTATATCCACTGTATGTAAGTATTTGAAAGTATGCATGCAACTAAGTATATTTTTAATCAAACCCCAGATGTTGTTCAGTATAGCCTTGGATTACAGCATGTTACAAATTCATTGCCTTGGCATCTATCCAGTATTTGACACAGTCATGTCTGAGTACTGATATGGGTAATAATTACATGATTTTGTGGAACTACTTCTCCTAAAAGTAGTTTTCTGCAACTACAATTCCAGAAATGTCTAGGAGTATGAAAGGCAATTAGGTTACTATCACCAACAACTCTGACTTGGGACTAAGCCCAAAAAAACAAAAGCATGAAGTGTGGTCATTCTTTTCTTTTAAAGCATGGCCACAAGAACAGTTGTTTTCTCTTCTGTCTTGGTAATAGCTCTGTGATGGGAGAATTTACCCCACATAAAGTCTGTCTTCTGCCTCTAGTACTCAAAGCCACTGCCTTCTCTTCCCTGAAAAATGTCTTAACTGCCATACCAACTCTTACGCAGAATATGCTCCACTTTTCTTGTTGAAGCAGTTACATCACCCAGAATAAAATTCATCAAACCAAACAGTAAAAGGCAAAATGTGACAAAGACAGCAAAAAGGAGGAGTTAGAGACAGCTGAAAGAAGCTTTCCCATTAGGATGGTATTTGGAAAGGATCCTGGTTCTGTCCCTTCTTTAAGGACAGCTTGTTAGTTCGCATGAAACAGTTTGGGGATCACCGTAAGGATGAAATTGGCTTCAAGCTCCTCATCCGCATGAAAGCTGAGGAACTTGTGGGCAAAAAATGAAAGCAAAATATTAGTCTTATTAGAAAAATATAATGTAAAGCTGTTACACTTACAAACTTCAGATGCAACTGAAACACTGGCATTAATTTTAGGACCATTGCTTTGGTTTTAAGGACACAACACAAATCATAAGTTTAGCCGATTATGAGGATATTGTAATCACAATTACAGACACTGGCTGGCTACCAACAAACCCATTCTAGCTCCTCACATTGTATTTTTCAGTTTATTTTTGTTTGTCCATTAGATATTCATGGATAGCTGCGATGGAGAGAAGAAAACCACGGAAGGAAATGGAAAGGGAAGGGGCAAGATGGTGATAAATGCATTTTTATGAAAGACAAGAAATGTATTTGGAAGTCTTACAGTAGGAAGCAGTACAGTGGGTTGCAGATTACTGGGGAAGGAATTGGAAAGAACAGTTAGAAGAGGATATATTCAAAAGGTTTGAAAAAACTTCAAGTCCATGCCCAAAGTAGGAATAACTATTTGTGACAGATCCATTCATGACAGATCTTTGTCTGACCTGTCCTCAATACATCACTGTGTTATGGTTATGGTATACTCCCATAACTACCTCCAAAAATCTGATCTGTTGCTTGCCTTTCTGGAAGAAAACTTTTTCCAGTAGCTAGCCTGATTCCGTCTTCCTGCAATTGAAGCCTATAATTAATTGTTTAATGCTCTTTGTTCAGAGAGGACAAATCTTTTTGCTCTTTTGCACCAAGCCTTTGAGTGTGGGAAGACTGTGACAGTGTCCCTTGGCAGTCTTCTCTTCTGTAGGCTGAATAACCCCAGTTCATTGTTTCTTCATAAATCATATTTCCTCGACCTCTGCTTGTTCTTGTTCCTCTCCTCTGGACTTTCTCCAAAGGTCCTCAGTCATGTAGCATCTGAAATGAGATAACATACTATAGGAGAGGCTCCGTTAATGCTGAGTAAACTGGAAAGACTGGGCATCCTAGACATTTAAATCATCGTGTCCCTCTCTAAATCGAGCCTCCAAATATTTGAGGTTCGCTCATTACCATTCATGACAGCAAATTCAAAGGATGAAGATAGAAAGCATATATATGTGTGTGCATGTTCTGTCTGATATGCAACATACAGCTGTTCTGTTTTATGTCTGAAATAAGGGGAGAAATCATAACGGAACTATTCTCAGCAAGCATAATTAATTCCCTGACACAGTGGTATTTTTTTTTTCCTGACAGATAGGAATTTACTGAAAGATTGTTTATCAGTCTAAAAAATACCATTCTAATTAATGTTACCAACAGAAAGATTCAGCAGGCTCACAAGAACTCTGCCAAACCTGAATAGAACTATTAGCCCGTAAAACCAGGTTTAGCTGTTTGACAGAAGCCAGTTTAGGACTTTACATACACAAGTATTGTCATGAAGGTGGGCTTAAAGCAGCGAAGTCCTCTGTCACTGCTGCCTGTTAACTTTTCAGTCTGCTGTTCTTTTTTTACCTATTTATTGTTTACATCATCTGTATAGTCTTTACTGAAGATTTCAGAAAAATCTTTGTAACTTCTGCCTCTTTAGAGATTTGTTTCTTCATGTTTTCTCACCTCATATTTTTTGACCCACTCTGATTTTGTAAGATTGTTCTTTCCTTTCAGTGACACAAATTTTCTGTTTTGCCTATTTCTGTGAACGGCAAGGTATAAATACCTTTTCTAAACTGATCACCCTCTGTTTGTGTAAAAAAAAAAAAAAGTCATTTCCAATATGGACCCACATTGCTTCTTCTATCAAAAGGCCTTGATTTTAATATAGCAACATAAGCAGGGTTATCTTCATCTAGTAGAAAAGAGAAATTTAAAATTAAAGCATGAAAAGTAGCATGGGTCTAAATCACCATTGTGATGAAGTTTTCTTGCATTCAGTGAAGTTTTTCTAGCGGTATAGTTGTCCCTGCTTACCTAGATTTAAGAGGCATTATTTTAAATTCAATTAAAATATTAACACCTAAATTCAAATGAAGGGTCTCAGTGCTGCAGAGCTTTTAAGCGTGTGTCCATTTCGTGTCCGCATAGCACTCAAATCTAAGTACATGCCTAAGATTGATTTTGTACTGCTTTGTCAAAGAGGTGGTTAATTTGTGCACATGTTTAAACTTAAGTTCAGTCTTGTGTGTTTCACAAAATAGCAATGTGAAAATTTACGAACTGAAAAAAAGCCTACGGAGTTTTAATAGAAAAATTTCTCATGACATCAGTGTCTTGAAAGATCCTTTAGGCACCAAGATATAGTTCCAAAAAGAGGAAAAAAATAGTGATGGCTGACGAGTATTTTTTTGCAAATGCTGGTTTTCTTGTTTCAAGCATAGATGTGCTATTGTTTCACTTGCTATCAGATCTATGTTTTCCATCATGATAGTGTTAAGTGTTAATGTGGGAATACTTAAAGGAAGCACTTTTATTTCCACAATTAGAAAGTTCCCAAAGGCAGATATAATCACTGCAGTCTTTTGGGGGCTGATGTTCTAAACTAGAAAGGTCTGTGGCTTTTCCTGGAGTTGGACTCTCAATATTCCAATGTGTCATAGCTGAGTTACTCTGTTCGCATCCCCTGACATTGAGAAGTTTTGTAAGCATTTAAAATGCTAAGAAATTTGATTTAATTCCTAAAATCTCTGTCACTGAAAATGGTCTCCTGGGGTGCTGAAAACAAAGTAGTTCACCCCTTGCACTTACTCCCACGATCAGATTAGCATATTTCTCTATATATCATGTGACTGTCTTCAGAGCATGAACCTCAAAATTCTGATTTTTCAGAGAAAGGTTCTGTGGGCCCATGAACTGAATATGCTACGTTATTTTTTTAGTTTTATTCTTGGGTGGCATTAGGGAAGAAAAGTTGTGTCATGTTTAATAATCAAGCAGAGAGGAAAAAGTTTCAAATGCTCTTCTGACTCAGGTTTCCTGTTCAGCTGCAGGGCAGGTAGGTTCTTCCTAGAGTTGCAGACTAGTCTTTCCTGCAGCGTTCACCCCTTAACTAGGCGTCATTCTCTCTTAATGAGTGAGCTCTGAATGTACAATCCAAGCTCGTTTGACCCTTGGCTGCTTTCACCATTAAACCATTCAGTTGCATGAAGTGGTCGCGGCTCTGAAATGTGTACTGCTGATCTGTGGGGACAGGGGAGAGCTCATCAAACTCATTGCACTCGACACTCTACTCTAATCTGAAAGTTGAAATAGAGTCTTGTTGCTGAATTGAAGTGTCTGTAAATTGCTGTCTAACAACATACAAATAAATAGACATATAAATACCTGATATGTTCAGGCCCTCCAGTAAATAACTAACATGCCTTAATTTAATTTGCATGCTACTTTTCAGACTTCTGTTGATGAACCTCATCACAGACAGGAATTAAAAGGGATTGTTGGCAGAAGAGAGGAAAAAAAAAAGACGATTTCTTCAAGCCACTCAAAACCCAGAAAAGCTTGAAATTTCATATCTGCGAGGTATGGCTTGTACTTGTGCAAATGCTTAATCCAGTCGAAATAAGAGGAGCTCCTGAAAGTTTATTACCGCTAAATGTTCTTTAAAAGCAGAGGCTTACTACGTCAAGAGGCAGAAGAGGTGGAGATTAAATGAGGCATCTGGTCTCTTGGGTCTCGGAAGTCGTAGGGGAAATGCCCTCATCCCATCAAGCACTACCAGCAAAATACACCCACACAGAAAAAGAGGCTTTTTATTCTTGAGGTAAATATAGATCCAGTTTTCTCTTCATTGTTCAAAATGTGTGGGATTTTATAGCTTAGTGCTAGACAAGCTCAATACCTGCCTGAAATAACCTTAGAGAAAGATACATATTGAGGGCTGAATTCAGACTGCTCTGTGAAAGTACATCTGTTTTATATGAGACACACAATCTGTCTCATTCCAACCTGCATTTCTGGGTCACTTGAGACATTTAAACTGCACTTATAATTAACAGCTATTTTTAAACAGCGAAAAAATAGAGCACTGGTAAGGTACAAAAGCATTAAAATTGCCCCAGTTTTGCTTTTCAATAGGACACACCACTGCAATATGCTTCAAGATCAAAGAGAGCTCAGAAAAAAGAGACAGGCCGATCAGTGGGGATAAATTGTTCCCATTATGATGGTGTAAGAATAGGGTTCTTTCAATTGAAACAATTTAATAACCACATTCATTACATTGGTGTCCACTTGGTTTTATCTGAGCAGTTTTTGCATAACTGGGGAGCAAGTTCAATTGAGCTTATTCTCTAGAAATTAAGATGTGCAGGTTTTGACATTCAGAAATTAGGCACTAATAGTCGGCAAAGCAGTTGTCTTGAGATTCCCCCTGGATGTAGCTGGATCTGCCTACCACTAATTATGTCAAATGCAAATGTATTCTCTAAAAGACACACCAAAAAATTTCATTAGCTCCTTTCAAGGCAGTTAAGGTTATACTAGAGCAATGACAGATATCAGAGCATTATTTTTTTTCAGTGTTCATAAAACCACTTTCACAAAAGCAAAAGTCAAGTAAGTACAACATTGCTGCTGGTAAACTTTTTTCTCTACCATCAACAGTAAAAGTATTTTTAAGGGCCAACCTTTAACAGTCCTAAGCAAAACAACCAAACAATGTCTCCAGGGTGACATTTCCAGAAACAATTTTATAAGGAACAAGAGAGTCATTGATAGATTTCTGTTTTCTTCTAATGCTGACCTCAGCAGTGGACACCTATGTTTTAGAAAAGAGGTGGATTCTCTGCCAACCAGTTTGGCTGCGAATGATTAAGTTCGCCAGTTCTCAGCTGCACAGCAGAGCGTAATGTGCAAAGTGAAGTGCAGTTTATCTTGAAATACTACAGATATATTAAGAATGAATCTACGCAAATGTTTCTGTGAAGAACTGAATCCAGAGCTTGCACATGACGTATATAACCTACCTTATCCATTTCTGTCTGCTAACCTCACTAGTAAATGGAACATACACAGGAACATTTAAAAGACATTTCCCAGTGTACACAGAATCCTTTCTTGTTTTCTCACTGCTGCCAAGCCAGTGAAGAGTAAAGAACTGTTGAAGCATGCATTGGGTGGCAACTTCATAATAGCAGCATTTCTTCTCTCTCCCTCTCCCTCTCCCTCTTTCCCCTTCTTTTTTATCAGAAGACAAAGTGTAAAAACTGTGAAGTTATCCTTGCCTCAGTGAAAGCTTTTAAATGGATGGCTTTTCCAGAAGCAACAGTGCTTCTCTTACTTGGCTATTTCCCCAGATGGGATTTGCAATATAAAACCATACATGGATCCAATATTGAGGAAAGGGAATAGACTTGTACAAATCACTGAAAAGATAAATATGCCATATAGATCAATAAATAAAAGCTAGTCCCCAAAAAATCAAACTCCGGCATTCCAGTCCAATTAAGATGTTATTTACTGCTTATGTGATTGCTAGTTTGATGCTCTCCTTATTCATTTTTAGACTATAGGCATTTGTTTTGTTGAAAGATATATAACTGATTTGTAAATAGAAAATGATATAGGTAGATTTTATGTCTCATAAAACTGTTAATCTGTGCTCCATATTAAATATATACGGTAGTATTTTTTTGTATTTAGACACAGTTCTAGTATAATTAAAATAAAGTATGCTGGCTTTATTTTTTCAGTAGGTCGTTTCCAACCATAGAGCTCAAATAACAGTGCAACTGCAGCATGAAATGTGGTTATAATAGCCTGAGACCACATTTCCTGAAACTAAAACATGGGAGATAATAGTGTGAAGGTACAAATTAAATGCAAATAAAACAGATTCCCCATTGTTGCTAATCCCTGGATTGGATTTCAGTGAGGAAATTAGCTGTAATATTTAACCTCTTTGTGTAGTAATCATTGACATATTATCAGTTACATTTTCAGAGTTTACGTAGAAATTATTGCACAGAAATTTGAGAAGGCCACCTTTTATATCCTAAATGGAACTATTCTGTGATAAACAATGTAACGACATATAACAGAGATAGATAGTCAATTGTGATAATTTTGTAGTTGATAAGCATTTGGTTGCTACCACTTGACTTTTCGGATGTAGCCTAATTTAGACCTCGTCTTACATAAAAAGTTGCACCTGTGCAACTGCTATTTTAAAAAAGAATTAATTGGTTTGAAAGCCTGTTAAGATCACATTTATTTAGATAAAAATCTAGCAAAACTCAGTAATTCACCAAGTTCATAAACTAGTATAAACCCAGAGTAAATTTATTTAAACATCCACATGAAGCATTTGCATCATTAAGCCATTCTTTTTTATCTCTTTGAGAGTTCTTTTAAAACAACGGACGTTAACATAGCATCCATTCCTTCTGCAATCACTGTTTACAGTATTGCAGAACCATGTGGCATGATAAATTTGCAGCATGGCTTACCACTGTGGATAGTTTGATGTACATTTGGAAAATACATTCAAAGGAATTGGGCAAATTACTTCGGAAAGCCCTGGGTCAAAGAATTTATGTATTAATATTTGAATGGGCTATTTTTTTCCTATGAATTTTCAGGTATATTTACATGGCAAAAATATGACAGGATACATGCATTTTTCTTAATTATACTTATTTTGACAAAATAAATCACTGTTTCATTTCACTTCCAGTTGTTAGTTTTTCCTGACTTCTTAATATTGTGGTTAGCTTTCTAGTATGAGATTTTGAAACTTAATTTTGACCTGTTGTTCAAGTTCTAAAGTATAGACTCAGTTCCCACATTCTTAGACTAGTTTTGCAGGTGACATATGAACCTTGCAAATACATGTTTCTCTCCTTAGCCACACTAACGCAAGAGCACATGAAATACTGCAAGGCATCATTAGACTGAAGAAAATATTCTTAAAAGCATTTTGGAGAGACTCTTCCCATTCTCCCTTTCTTTCCAAGGATCTTCAGAAGTTTGGTAAATTATCCAGTGTCATGTTTCCGCTGACAGAGAGCATGGAATCTCATCTAAATCCACTAGGATCAATGAATAGAGTTCTACTGGCCTGAGTATGACCAGACCACTCAAGGCATCTGCCTCCGTTCATCCGAATAGTATACCATGAACTTTGAAAGCTGGTAACTGAGAATAGGCAGTGATTGATATATCTCTTTGCAGTTTTCTTCTTCACCACTCCTTATTCCATTATCTCAACAAGCATGGGGACAACAGCATTGCAGGATTTGGGTGAAGTCCCACAAAATGGGACTTGTCATGGGAGCTATGGCACAATATGACTGTGATTATAGGCTTTGGCTGACTATGAAATGTTGACAAATATCAGTTTAGTGCCAGTCAGTGCTCAAATATTGTCCGCTCTTCTGTTTCAGGTTTTGACTCTAAATGTGGTAAAGGTGTAAGATATCTGTACAATACAATGTGTTGCACAAAATCTGTACAATATCTGTACAATGCAAAAATACATGTTTGAAGTGCCTCTAAAATTCAGCAAGATTTTTATTTTTGACTTTCATCCAGAAAGAACAGCTATTATCGTCATCTGAGACAGGTAGCTGACATACAGCATGATAAATAAAAGCTACTTCTGAAATATCAAGCACCAGCATTTCAGGACATTTAAGATATTATTTGTTGCTCATGCAATTGCTAGCTAGAGTTTACGTCTGACTTGCAACCCTACTACAAGACCTTCCCAAGAAAATCGCCATATCAATGATTCCATTGTTATTCATATGAAGAAAATTCCCCACAGATAGATGAAAGCATGTGAATCCTGTACTCAGTGAAAATAGAAATAGTGGCTTAGTTCAAGAGAATGGCTGAGCCCAAACAAACAGAGTGTTCTCTTCCCTAAGGAAACATATCTTTGCAGTCCTCATGCCAGCTAAGATGACAAAGGAAGGACAAGGATTCAGTTTACCTCAGGGATGTGTGGCTAAGTTTCTTTGGCAGTTTGCTGTCAAAAGCTTATCATGTACCAGGACAGAGCCCAGACCACTTTGACGACCGAAATCTGGCTATTAAATGACACAAGTTGTAAGTCTCCATTTTGCTTGTTTTCATTCTGATACAGTGATGGGAGCCCAGGCCAGAACACACTGACTTGTCTTTGAATGAGGAAAAAAGCAGGATGTGACTTTGGAGCTGGACCCCACTCCTCCACCTCACTCGGTTTCTGACTTGGGCTTTTGTGAGTCTGGCCTCGTGCTGGGGTTGCCCTGACATTTTTGGAACAGGTGTTACTGTACATTTTAAATCAATGGACGTGCATTTTTTTCCCAGATTCCTGTATATCCAGTTAGCTTCTGGATTCATGAGGTGAACGTGTGTGCTGCCTATTCTTTCTCCTTTCTCTTTTATACCATCCTTTAAAAACGAACAGATCTCCATGCCTATGAAGTTGCAAATGATGCATTTTTGAGTGAATTCGTGCCTAACCTTATGTTTTTAAGGCAGCTGGTAGAGTGAAGCTGAAAGCAGTCCATTTGCTGTGAACAGCATCTGGCTTGGCTAAAAGGGAGGGGGAAGGTAAAGTGATCAGGTAAAATCAGGATTGAAGTGGTCCAGAAATAAATGGGAAAACAGCTGAGAGCTGACTTGGATGTTAATGGATCAATGTGCATGTTACGGGATGGGGAAGAGCCTGCCATATGCTGAAACCTAGTCAAAAATAATTACTTGGATGTACCTGCCCCTTGTGAGGTACAGGGGTAAACAGTTTCCCGCTCTGCTTTGTAAGTAAGCAAGTTGTTGGTGTGTATGTGCAGGGAGAGAGAGAAGAAAGATGTTAACCGATTGTGTATGCTGAAATTATACATGCTCAAATTATTACTAGAGCATCCATACACAGTTAAGTTAGATATGGAGTATTCATCTCTTTTTCCAGCCAGAAGGCTTTTTTGATTCCCATTGTCCTCCTCCTAGGACTCCATAAGTAGTTGAACTACTGCAGCCTGGTTTCCAAAGCATCTCTTTGGCATGGATTCTCAGGAGTCTCATAAAAGTTGGGCTCACAAGAAGGTCTGTTGCCGGGCTGCCAATTTGCATGTACTTCTAGATTCACAATCTCTTCCATACCTTTAGCTATTCAGCTGTAGTTAGCTAGTGAGTTCAAAAGTCATTAGGACAGTACACAACCGCTCAATGATCACAAAAGCTTTATTTCTTAGAAACTAGGGTAGAAAAAAAGCAACAAAAGAAATATTCACATTGTTATGCCTTCATTTTTATAGGCAAGTTATGCAGAGATAGAAGCAGACTGCATCTCCGACTATCACAGATGGCTGCAACAGTAACAGAGGTTGGTTACATTAATCAGGTTTAACTTTACATGCAAAAGAAGCTTGCTGTGTTTTTTAAGTTTTGCAACTTGTATTTTGAACTTCCTTGCAAATAGCTGTGTCATCGCATCCTTCAAGGCCAAGGAAGGTTGGTCTAACGGTCAGCTAGCAATACTTAAAAGGTGAGCTGAAAGAAAAGTTACAAATTTTTTCTTTTTATTTCTTTGGGGTTTTTTTTTCCTTTTTCCCCTGCTTTGCTTCTTCCTGAATATCAAAGGTCACCAGTATCTCAGACCAAGTCTTTTTGATATTATTACTAGTGGTACCAAACTGACATGGACCTGAATCTCATTATCCTGATATATAGCTCTGCTGAAAGCAAGGGAATTTGGCATTTAGATTGACATCTACCTAAGGAGAGAAGGTATGAATAGGAATGTCTTCCTTACCATACAACGTCAGCTTTGATGTGGCGGCAGCTCAGTTTTTGTTTTTGCTTTTATTTCTATGTGCTTTTGAATGTTTTTAAAGTATAATTTGAGGACAGACTTGTCTACCTAAACCTGAAGTATGGTGTCTTAATTGTTTTCAATTCCAGTAGCAATGTTCTTTCTACTCAGTCCTGGTATTGCAAAGCGTTTCCAAACTTTCACTAAAGGAGAAAAAAGTTTAACAAAGAAGACAAATTCAGCAGAGAGGTAGAGCGCACTTAACCAGCTTTACACTGACCATGCTCCCTACATAGAAGTGAAGTGTTGAAGTGTCCTTCAGGGAATAAGGATGGAAGAGAGCTAGCCCAGCAACATGGAGGAATATAATCCAGAAGAAGGGCTGTACATGTAAGGATAAGGCTAAAATAATTACATTCACCTATCAGTGATTTGGGATATCCACACTGTAGCCTTCAGTGTGAGATCAAGGATACCCAAGCTAGCTTTAAGTGAGTTAAGGAACCGGAAGCAGTCTATTCCCAGCAACACAGAGCTAAGGACAAACACGTTTACCAAGCCAATGTGCTTCCCACCCACAGCTGGTTGGCAGAGAACTTCTCCTGCACTGAATTCTGTGAGAATGTCGTAAGGGCCCTTCTGACACACAAGCCGGGTCATTTCAAGTTTGTGTACCTCTAAACCATATTGCAATCGCCTGTAAATTAGATGTGCCTGTTTCTTGGGGAAGCAAACCAGTCTTTTTAGAAACAAGAAACAAATGAAATAACTGCTGCACAAAACATTGAAACTATGCAAACAAGTGATAAAACAACAGACCAGGATTCAAGGTTTTGGTCACACGATAGATGAATTATTAGTTTTTCATGCATTGCACCTACATCTGTCATACCCAAAGACTGCCTTCTTTTTTATTTTTCTATTTCATCTAAACATTTCTGACCCCCAGAAGAGACTTTCCACTGTGCAACAGAACATAAGCAACATCTCCATCCATGCTTGAAAAGTATTTCTCTCCATTTTGGCAAAATACTTACATAAATAATGAGGGGGCAAAGAAATCTTGCTGACATAATATTTAACTCATGGAAAACACATGACTATAGTTAATTGTACTGAAATACATGATTCTAGTAAAGCTGCCTCCTGTCCTTGGCTTCCTCTTAGGTGTTTCCATCTTATTCACTCCTCCCAGTCAGATGGCAAAGAAAGCCCCTCTCAGATCTGCAGAAATGAGATTATCTGTATGTTTTTGGTTTAGAGCTCCTGCCTCTGCCACCAGTTGTAGATATAGCTCTGAGTTCCTCATCAAAACCCTCTTCATGCCAAGAAGCAGAAAGAAGTGGGGTTCTGAAGGAAGGGAGTGGTACAGTCTTAACATTGGGACTATGTAGGAGTTCCTACTAACCCATTTCTACCTCATCCCAGCAGACCTTTCCTGTTCCTGCTATAGCACCTACTAGTTGACCACACAGTAAACTGGGGACTATTGGGCCTGAATGCATAAGATTGCATAGTATCATTAGGATTAAGTTCAGCTCACTCCTGTCCTGCTTTGATTATTTTGTCATTGTTCCTATTATCAGTCTCATAAGAAATGATCACTGACTTCCAATCATGTGCCCCCTTGGTTTCCTCTCTGGAATCTGATACGCTTCTGTTGTGCACTGAGTTCTTTTCAATTTTGACTCTCAATATCTTTGGTGTTCCTATTCTAGGAACCTGATAGCTGTCCTCCTTCCCTACCTTCCAGCAGCCTGACCACCTATGCCTTATTTAAGTGTAGTTATTTAAGTTTTTCATTGATTCTGACATAAATATGAACAATATATTTTTAAAACCCTCTCCTTTTTTTCCTATTCTGTGTGTTTTCTTGCTATTTAAAGGTTTGAAACTCAGTGCTAAGGAGTATGGCACCAATCCAGAAAAACTCTTGATTGTAAACCCCACTGTTTTAACTGTGGGGTAACCAGCTCTGCCTGTGACTGTATGTTTAAAACTTAATACGTTCAGGGCGAGTGCCAAAATGCTCAACATCTTGCAAAAGTTAGTTGTAGCCCGGTTGTTAGGAAAGTGTCTGTTATTTCACTTAATATTCTTGACCAATCATAAATTTGTCAATCTGGAAGCTATCTTGCATGCATTTCTGTCAATAGAGTGATAAACCATGGGAGACAGCTTCTCTAGAACTGCCTGTACAGTACTACCTATGGTAATTGTGGAAATGTTATCACTTCATTCTGAGATGGCCCTCCTGAGAAGACCACAAACCATTGCCTGTGTGTCTTGTTGACCAGAGTTACTGAACTTCTGTTCACAGATCTCCAGTACTGACAGTGTTAGGTGTTCCATTTTGAACTGGTGTGGAAAAGTCTCAAAACATCAGACCAAATTTGCTGGCATTTGCTGGCAATATGCTGGCCTAAAGAGAATGAGGATAGTGCTTAATCCTGAGGCTATTAATTGAACTAGATAATAATCGATATTGAATTAATAATGGCAGATAAGCCATGCATTCTGTGGATTGTACCTGTTATTGTACTGTAGCATAATTCTTCTCTCGACAGTTCTCATTTTAGGCAGAAACACTTGCTTGTTTATGTGACAGGTGAGGTTTTTGCTCTATTAGGTGGTTTAATCTGTTAAGATTAATTTACTCCTATGCTGCAGTTTTCTACTATTATGGACTCGTGGTATTAGCAGATTTGGGGCATTGGTCATCGTAATTGATATGTAGATAGCTACCCTTTAAGTTAAAATTCAGAAACCTTTCCTTTTTAGAGCATTTGAAACCAAATTTCAGTATTATAGTCTTTTTTGTTTGTTTAATTAACTTAAGAACTGTTTTCAATAAAGCATTTTACAGGTGCCATTGTATAACAAAGTTGTTTAAGAGTATGGGAAAAATGCAGTACAAGAGAAATGCAAATCTGCATAAGCCTCATTGTGATTTAACCCTTTTAGAACTGGGTATAGCATAAAGGGCTTGACTTTTTTTTCTGCAGATGTATATAGACTGCACACAAGCTGAACCTCTCACTTATACTACAGCCTTGGTAATAATGTGTTCAGTTAATCTGCACAATGTAGAGTCATCCTCTCAAAAAAGTAATTCACTTCTTTAAAAACTAGGAGGAAAATAAATATGGTGCAGTAAAATTGTTGAGTAGAGGAATCTATCTGGACATTTCACAAAACATTTCATTATGCTGATAATTCCCAGAAGTGCTCTCAAGAGTGCTTTAAGCTGAGGATTACTGCACTGGATCTGATGGACTTTTTTTGTAGCCCCTTTAAAAGGCAGTGAACCGTTTTTCTATTTTATTTAAATAATGCCCCTTAAAATGGATTTTTAGAGGTATAATAACTCCTTAAGAGTCAGTTATGCTAAACAGTTTCTCTTGATAGAAATGTTGTAAAACTCGTTAACTGCACAATTTCAGATGCCGGCTTGGTGAACACTAACTGACATGTGAATGGCCAGAGTTTGTAAAATAAATTGAAATAGTTGTTGTATCACACAGCTAGCAATGCACAAGCTGTAGGCCACAAGGGGCTCAAACCTGACAGAAAATTACTTCAAGATGAATGAAAAGTGCTTGTTTCTCTTTATTAGTTTTTAGAGAACAATGAAAATGTTGAATTGTTTACAGAAGGGCTGATTAAATGTGGTCAGCAGGGCCATGTCCCTACTGCTAACTGTTAGCCTTCCCCACCCCCATCCCCTTCCCTCCACCCCATGCATCTCCTTATAGACTATTATGGTCACACATCTGTGTGTGAAATGTGCTCGTTTTGACATTCCTCTGCTGCTCTGAGCTGCTGAGGCCTTTGTTAGGTAAAACACTGTTGTCAAGCCTAACAAGCAGGTCATGCAATTTGCTGGACACTGCAGCAGAGAATAGCCTGCTATGAATTGCTTCAGCATCTAACAATGCTCAGTTCAATATCGAAATACATATGTATTTTTTTCTTTGTTCAGCCCTGGTACTTTCAATATTTGGAAGAAATACATATTTTGCATTTTAAAAAAAGAAAGGGTTTGACATCATAGTACACTGTTTGTTTTATTCTTTTGTTGTTAGTTATATTATGGTGGGAGGGGAAAAAAAGAGAGACTTTAGCTGTCCTTTTGTGACCTAAATTCACTTTCTCTGTGGTACTAAAGGCACAATGAGGGGATGCATTGTGCCATACAATATTCTACCAGATTATTTGGTCTGCTTTCAGAGCAATTCAAATTAAGGCCACTTTAGAAGACGTGGTATTTGCACAAGATGGCAAAAACAGAATATGTCCCTTTAAGGCAGTGACTTTAAAAACAACTTCTTAAAGATCAGGTTCATTTAGCAGAAATCAGGAGAGCGAAAACCACTGGATATATTACCGTGGCTGTTGAACAAAATTGTCTTCCTTTTTTTTTCTCCACCCTTTTCCACAGTGTTCATCCCTCCCCCTCTCTCTTTCCCTAGAAGAAAAATCAACCACTAATGTGCAAGGATTTGAATGCTATTTGTGGCAATCTGTCACTTTACATAGTGTACCGCCCTGATGTGAAAGCAGGATTTTCTTTTTTTCTATCTGCAGAACATGCTTTTCCAGGCCTATTATGCGTATAAACAATGGCATATGTAATTACCTTTCTGGGGTGGCAATTATTTCTCTGCATCAACAACTGAGGTTAAGGCAACCCGTGCCAGTGTCTCCCACCTCCAAAAAAAGGATATCCCAAATACCAAAAAAAAAAATCCAAAAACATTTGGGGATCAGATCAAGGCTGGTTATGTCAGCCTTGGAAGGGACAGATACTATCACTGCAGCCTTTAAATGTCAGCATGATCTTTTTTTTCCCTAACAGTAATTGCTTTACATTTTGTTTCAGATTGAGTCATTTCAACCTTTGCCTACAAGCCAGTTTTTGCACCCCACCTCCTTACACTGAAAACTTTTGCACTTTTGCTAGGGCGGATTTCCTTGGCAATTCTGTGGGTAAGAAAATACCATACCTGTCATGTCAAAGCTGTCGGATGGTGTGAAATGCTGACTTGCTTGTCTTGCTTCAAGCTACAAGAGGTTATGCAGGGTAGTGGGCTGAGATAGTGGGGGATGAAGGAGAATTTTTCTTTTCTTTCCGCCATCATGTGTCTGTCTTGCTGTGTATGGTTATAGTCCTGAATATTACTGAGGAACATCCACTCTTTGACCTGAACGTTCATGGACAGATCTGTCATCATTTCACTATATCTGACAGTTTAACTTACCTCTAGGTTTCTACTGGTGCTTTAAATCAAGGGCCTCATCCTTCAAAACATTATGGCTATGTCTATACCAAGAGTTCAGGTCATTCTACTCTGGACTGCTTAATTTCATTGTGTGAGGACGGTCCCATTGCTGGTCCTTTGTTCACCCTCCCATTGCTGCTGCATTTTTCAAGCCTACTACAGAGCTGGAGAAACAAACCTGACCAGCAATGCAGTTGTTCCCTGATTTTCTGTCTGCTGGTTTAATTCTTTCTCCTTTGCCTGAAAGCAGGGAGAAACCTAGAAGAGGAGGCTGAGAGTCTCTTAGAGTACTGGAATGGCTTGGGGAGTTTTGTCTTTAATTGTACTGAGAGAAGCTGGGATACTTCTCCATGCCTTTAGTGAGACCATACGTGGACAATTTGGCGACGGGTAACTGCTTCAAGGTTCCCAGTAGGCGACAGTTGTGGCTGATGTAATTCAGGCTCGTTAGAGCAACATCTTTCTTAACCAAAATCAGAGCATATATTGCCTAACCACTGACCTTTTATATCCAGGGAAGTAGGAGCTATGATGTTAGGACTAAAATGGGGGTCGTACAGCAACATTCACTTCTTTTTTCCTGCTGAGTCCGAAAATGTAGTCTGTTTAGCCAGGAACTGCATATGCCTGTATTTAAAAGGGTCCTACTGGTCTCAAATGGGTTTAAATGAGACTATCTTTCCTGAGTAAAGATAGTCTGAAACATACCCCTTAAACATACCCTCAATATTTCTCAGGAATTAGGGCCAAACTGAAGTTGAAACTAAAGTTGATAAAGTTTTTGCCCCCAGTGATGCGGTCTTCAGCATACCTAATAAGGTACTCCTAATGTAGACATGGTTAAGTGAAAGATGTTTTAATGATGGCTTCTGCATTCTCTTCCAAAGCCTATGCTTTGGGAGCCTTTTTGGTTCCAGCTCCTAAGTGAATGTAATTCATGTATTTTTTCCTTCATAAACTAAAGAACTAAGGGAAGAATATGACAAGAAGAAAGCATAAACTGAGAGCCTTAGAGTAGTGCCCACTTATTTATTTTATATAGAAGGGCATTTTATTGTTCATGAAGGTGTAAATTGACAGAGGCATACATCCTAGTTTTCTATTTGTCTGGCAGAATAAGTACTGCACAGATAGAGGAATGCAGATGAACAGGTTACAAATTTCCTTTCCTTTTCTCCTCCTCTCTAGTTCCTCTGCTGAAAGAATGGTAAATAATGGAGCATACATAGTTACATACATTCTCCAGTCCAGGAACACCACTAACATACTAACTGAACTGAATACTCTAAGTAGCTTTTCCAAATGTGTATCTGGTTGTGATGTCAATAGCAGGAGATAAGAATTAGTAAAAGTCTTTGGGTTTTTTTCTGTCTGGTAATGGATAAAACAGAAACAAAAATCTTCAACAAAATGGAAATCACAAACAGCTCTGCTGGCAAATACAAACACAGCTTTGAAACCTTTCTTTCTTTTGCTTTTAATAGCCATGAACATAAATCACAGGAGCCACCAGGATCTGTCTCTAACGATCTGCCTAGCCAGTTTGAGTAGGTGGTTTTGGAGTTACCCCAAGTGCTGATTCCATCATCGCTTAGATTGTTAATGAGCTGTCTCAACTAGAAAACATTTTCCTTTGTCTCAGTGACAGTTCTAATGGCCTTGTTCACCTCTGTTCCTGTGCAAATAGTATCTTTATAAGATATGAGTTAAGGTCTGTTAATGGAAAGGAAAAAAAGGGGATATTGTAAGGTGATACACGTTACCTGCCAGCTAATCTCTAGTAATAATTACAGTTCTACATTTCTGTGTAAAGGTATAAGGATCTCAAAATGCTTTGTTAGCATAAATCAAGACTGTTAGCCTCACTATGAGATTGGAAAGTGTTAATATATTCATTTTTGGGGGAATACAGCAAAATGCAGAAAAAATAAATGGCATTATGAAGACTACCAAGAGAGTCATTGGTAGGGCTGGAGATGGAACTACAGCCCCAAACTACAACTAAGTAGATCCTCTCCTTCTCTGGTTCATGCTGTTATAGGTAAGGAGTAATTCCCACAAGTCACTAAGTTATACCACCTGTGTGCATTTAGTTATACCTGTTTGCAGAATCAAGAAATGGCTGTGAAGTCATACTTCTCTGTAAAAACCTACAAAAAGATTTTCAGTTTCTGGTTTGCTTCTTACTAAGCACTTTGTTAAGAAAGAGAAACAAAAAGCACTGAGAGAATAGAAGAGCTCTGCTTCTACTCAGCGTGGTGTTTACCCTGAAACCTAACTGGGAACTGTTACGTACAACTGACACCATCACTACTGACCTTTTTAACAGAAACATCAGTCTGGTCTGGAACTCTGTGTGCAATATTTGCACATTGTCAGTAATCCTGGAACAGAGAGTGATGACTTCTGCACCAGTCTATCCCCTATAATTGGGAGTGGCTTCAAATTTTTTGAACAGTGATGTTTTCTCAATTATGGGGTTTTGTCTTGTGAATACAGCAAATATTGTGTTTCTCAGTTTTGGGGGGGTTGGGGTTTTTTTTGTTTGTTTGTTTGTTTGTTTTACTATTTAGGCTTCCAAGAAAACACCCTAGATGACAGTAAGGCTGTCTTTCAGTAAGACACCCAGAGTACTTCTATTAGGAAACCCCTAATAAGTAGATACCTCACTGCTTTTATTTCAGCTCAACATATGTCCAATCCACCAGTCATTGAAGTAATTCAATCTTATTTGTTCAGATGATGGGTTTTGACGAACTGCATAAACCTGTCATTAAGGGGAGGACAAGTTATAGTCACTACTCAGGATGTTACAGCTTTCTTCAGTGTTTATTGCAGCTGGGGTAATCTAGCACAAGGGGAGACAGAGAAGATGAAAGTAAGGTTAGTTAAACACTGAACTACTCTGTGATTAAAAAGAGTGATAGTACTGGGACAACAGTTCAAAGGTTCAGTATAAATATTGTTCATCTGTTTGGCCTTTTTCGTTGTGACACTGATTAGTGTAAAGACACGAAACTTCCATGTAAGACAAAACTTTAAATTTACAGGAGAAAGCCACACACCTAAAAAGCGGTTTCAGTTCCCTGGTACAATAATAAAAAATTCAAACCTTTGACCCCTGTAAACAGAGGTTACTCCTGGTTTCCTTTGCCTATGCAGGTGCTTTATGTCTTTTCACAGCTCTTTTACTCTAGTTTTCTTATTGGCAATTACTTGCACAGTAATTCAAATCCAATTTCAATATTGACTAGTATGTTGTAAGCTCTGTGTCAAATGCCAGCTCTCCAGCATGTTCTGTTTCCGTTAAGAACTTCAACAGACTTAAGAAGGGGAAGGTAAAATGCATCTATAGCAAGTGATGGCAGTGAGTCAGTTATGCTTGTGTTGCATGGTCCTCTGAGCTCACATTAAACTTATACTGCTCCTGATACTTTAAAAGGAATGTGTCTGTTAAAAATTAAAACAGGTAAGGAATGTCTACAGTGCATAACATAAAAACTTACTTTTTTGAATCTGGAGCAATCACAGCTTTGTCCATCTATACAGAATGTGTTCCTCCTTGAATGCTTTCACAAGCATTCACCAGGCCACCACTAATTAGCCTTCTTTGGGGCCCTTCTTTCCTGCTCTTTGCAGAGCCCAAGCGTCAGAAAGGCACAAAGGAAGGAACATGCTTATTACAGACGCACGGTCAGTGGTAACAGAACTGTTCCTGGATGGTCCAACAGCTTAAAAGAGGAGCAGAAGCAGTTTATGTAATGCCACCCAATTCCACAGATAGGTCAGTTCTGCACCACTGCTGCTGCAGGAAAATACCTTGCAGGTGATGGCCTGCCCCAAAGAGGAGAGAGCAGAGCTGGATTCCCCTTTCCTCTACATCTCCTTAGTCTGTCTCAGCCCAGGCTGTTTATATGCATTCAGCCCAGGCTGAATCAAGGAGGTCAGTTAGCCCTGGTATTCACAAGGATGATGCCTGGAGGAGCTGCCTTGGTGCTGCTACAAGGTGCAATTTTACTTACACTGCAGAGCAGCTCTGAGTCAGCCCTAGTCAGGTCAAACACAGAACCAAATGCATTCTTGCTATAGTGCAGAGATGCCAGTGAAGTAACAAAAGGGATGAATTTTTACCTCAAGAGTTCAGAATCACTGCTAGCGTTGTCTTAGCAGGGCTGTAAAGTTTCTCCAGTTAACTACCTACATTGTAAACTCTTAGATGCAGAGAACAGATTTTTTGATTCTGTGTTTATACAGCATCTGGTATGGAGCAGTACTAGCCTCTGGCTGCAGTGCAGTTTCCCTTTTCAAATACTTAAAGTAGCAGACAGCGCTGAGTCCTCATCACTGAATATATGTGTATTCAGTGTCCTCAACAGTTGCCAGTATTCCAGAAGGCTGCTGCCCATCACAGTCTATAGTCCATAATTAAATGCCTATTTCACAGATGCTCTCTATGCCTGACCTCAGAAGTAGCCAGGGAAAAGATGCACTACATCACAGTATTGTCTCCATACTCTGCTCTGTGGCTTTCTTTTGTAACATAGATATTCCTGACTACTAAACAGAGAGTTTATGCTGTGACTTGGTGGATATATTTCTCTGTTCTGCTCTTGCAGTCATTTCCTGCTTCCCTGGAGGTGCCTTCGAAGAGAACATCCTTGTTCTACATTAAACCACTCCCAATGAATGCTGTCTAGTGTAGTTTGAGGGATTTCTCTGATTTCTTCTTCTGATCATTTCCACTTTTGTTCCATGCAAGGTTTATAAAAGACAGCTGTTTTAGCTGATGATGACCAAAGTATTGAAAGCTTCTCACATCCTCCCATTTAGTAGCATCACTGAAAGTGAGAACCATGTATCATGATCTTGAATGCAGCTGCTTGAGAGCTGGCTAGGAAGATAACTTAATATGCTGATATCACTTGTAAGGAGAAATAATTGATTCTGTCAGGTTTTCAAAAAGCCCTCTGCTTTCCTTTCCACCTGGATACTTGTTGGTAGCTGTCCCAGGTTATTTGTGTGTCACTGCTCTCACCTGAAAACACTGGATTCATTGTTCTGTCTCTGGAATTGAAATGCATTTATGTTGATAATAACATGAAACATAAATGAACATAAATCCATCTGATTGATGTGAATTGTTTACGTATGTACATTGGATGGCCTGGCTGGTATTTCGACGACAGCTCTACTTCCATAAATTCCTAGACTGCATTACAGCTACCCGTGAGCCAAATACTGCTCTGACTTTTGGAAGTCCTTGTGCAAAAGAAAGCAGAATTCTGCCACTTTCTAAGAGATTCTTTGTTAAGAAATTATTTGTTCCCAGAAAGCAGCAGCTTCCTTTTTCAATAAAAGTTCAGGTTCTCATCGCATCTCCTCATGCCAGACTTTGAGGAAAAAACACCAATATTGTGAGACCAGTACAAGAGTTTGCAGTCCTGCGGCTTTCCCGCCACCTGTCCCACTGACATTTTAAAGTTATTTTATAATTCTATGACCTGCTCATCTGTTTTCTAGGTTTAACACCAGCCAAATAAATACTCAGAAGCATTTTTCGTATACTTGAATATACTGGCTAGTAAGTCCTGGATACCATTTCCAGTTTCCAAGGGCTAGGTCTGGGCTCCTGTTTAATCTCTGCTTATGCGCTACTAAAGTTGTGCTTCATTTTGCTAAGTGTAGAGGCTGGAGACATTGCTGATTCTCATGCAAATCAATCTACTCCGGCTGTCTCCAAAGAGGCTCCCAGCTTTGCTTCCCTGTTGATTCTTTCATTGTCACAGGCATAAGACTCGCCATCTCTTCTGACACCAGAAGCCACAAAGATAGGTTCTGGTGACAGTGACTGGTAGTCAGAAATGAATTTTCACATAGGATAGAAATATGGTTTTATTTAAGAAAATAACCATTCATAGTTGGGCCTCTGTCACTTTAAATTTTAATGGTAATAGTAGTACTGGAACTTTAAATTACAGCTTTCAGTGGCTTCACACTGAATCTCTCAATTATTCTTCGTAACTACTTTCTCAGAGCATGTGCACCGTGACATTGATATCACAATTCAAATCTAAATTCAAAACTGACTGCAGGGCTGTGCGGTATGTAGTTGCACGTATTCTGCCTTGCTTTATCACTGACAATCAAAGGGACAAAAGGGAAGGTATCACTTCCAGAGCAGGAGCCAGCTGTTTGCCAAAGGTTTGAACACTGGCAGGCAGATCCTACTAGCCTCACATGAAGAACCTTCACATTTTTGCCCCGGGTTGAGATCTAGCCCACCTGCTTTCTTCCCACTAGGGCTGCTGAGGACTACTCCTAAAGGCATGGTGTTTGCGTGGATAAGGCCTACATTATAATCTATGCAAGGGGAAGAAAGCCAGTCCGGATGCAGCCTTGGGAGAGGTGAGCTGATTCTGATATGATTATTACTATTATTACTGTGGTGGTTGTTAAGGGTATTATGGTATACAAGTCTCCGAGTCAGGTTCATGATATAGAAGCTCTCCGGACTTGCTGAGTCAGTGAGACAGTAGGTGTCTCTCAGTTGGGATATCAGGCAAAGAGTGGAAAAGAATTTTACTTCAACAATATCAAAATTGTATACAGAGTAGTTCTAAGAGGGTGATAAAAGTTAAGAAAGGAGAAAGTTTCAAGTGGGTCACTTCCTGATGTAAATTAAGTCCATACTACGTACTTTTGCTGTTACTGTCTTAAGCTGTGTTTATTCTATTATTTCATCTGTTAACGTGGCAGATGAACATTTTGCTTCTGGGTGTACACACAGTGACCAGGCCCCTCACTGGCAGCTCCAACCTTTAACCTAGAGATAAGTGCAAAATTGGCAAGGGAAAAGTTCAGTTCTGTATAACCAGAAATTACATTTTTAAACCCTAGGATGCTAGAGAGTCCCAAAAATTATTGCTGCTGAAAGGACTGTGTGAACAACTAATGTTGAAAATACATGGGATTGCCCGTAAGGAAGAATTCCAACAGAAAAGATGATGTTTTCTGCCAGTTACAACCGACGAGAGTTATAAGTGGCTGAGCCTGCAGTTCGCAGTAAGTGGGTGGGAACAAGACACCACTTTGTCCTTCTAGTAACTCTGTCCAGATAACTAGAAATCTGCATACAGTGGCTTAAAACCAGCTCAGGCAGGGCTCCTATCTATTCCCACTTCTAGCCTGGATGAAAAGCATGAGGATGGAGGTCACATAAACACACTCAGTTCATTCAGTTCAGAGCTATTTGCATAATCCAAGCTTTCATTTTAAACAAATTAAGTGCCTGGCACTTTATGGTTGTGAAGAAACCTCCCCAAGGTGTGAGGGAAGCATAGAGTCACTGAAAGCAAAGTCCACTGCAGGTGGAGTGGGGAATGGCAGTGCACAGGAATGAATGCTTCATAATGTAAACCGAAGTGTAAGAGAAGGGAATTTTTTCTCATTTTATTAAATCAGACTTATACAGTAGTTGTTGAAAGCAAAAAACACTGAATTATATTTAGATAATCGTTCCATAAATAATGTGTGTTTTCATAGCAGTCACAAAGTCTGGAATTTATGTGCTAATTACAGACCCCAAATCATCTCTGCACAGATTTGCAATTAAAACTGAAATATTTTCATATACAATGTGAGCCCTGTATTCATAGCAACAGCTAAGAGACATGCTGGTTACAGTTTGCTCAGTAAATGTGAATATTTTATGTTTGAACACAATCGTTTCACTATTGTTATCCTGATATTCAGTATTTTAAAAGCTGGAAGAGTTTAGAGCTGAGTGCCACATTGTGGATTGCTATTCTTTTTAGAAGGAATATTCTCTATATAGTAATGTCTATACTGTAACATTCTAAAGGAATAAATGATCATTGAAAAATATTGAGAAAGCAAAATTCCTGTGTGTGGTTATCTTCTTAATAAATATTGTAAAAACACAGACTTTTAAAACCCTGCAGTGACAGCAAAGTGCAGGAAGAATGCAAAATTGGGGAGAACGTTGAATAATTCAGTAGCTTGTTATGTGATTAGATCTGATTGGTCCACACTAAGATGCTGCCCATAAAAATGATTTCCCATGGTAGCATTGGTCTAGGGGTGGGGGGTTTATGATGTCCATAAAATGGGAGAACAAGGCTTACTGGAACTAATAATATCATGGCTGCGCAGAATGATTGATGGTCTTTAAAAAGGTCCAGATTGGTTTCATCTTTCTTCAGATTTTATCACTCACTCTTTCTTAGTCACGTGCAATCACTAAGGCCAAGAGAGGTAACAAGTGTTTGATATATGATACTTGAGCCACTTTTGTCAGAACTGCATTTACTTTAAGCTGCACTTGTATTTGGTACTCCCAACATGTAGATGTTCTTTGTGTTTATTTTTTTCTCCAGCTGATGAGAACAAGCACTCCTGGGGTTGGGTCAAGAGGTAAGCTAAGCTCACATTAGAGTAACAGTGCCAAAAATCGCAGTCAAAATTAAACAGATCCTCCTCCTTGCACTGGGACCATTTCCATTACTGATTAAATGGATTAAGAATTGTGTGGGGCTGACAACTTCGTGGGAAGACCTCATATTCTTTATTATTTGCAGTATGTGCACACCTTTCAGAATGCTACTTATGCCTCTTAGAATATATTATCCATTTCAATTCACTCTATCCTTCACAATCTGCAGAGAGTCACAAAAGCTCCTTTTATGTCAGAAGAAATTTCAGGTGAATAGAAAAAAAATACTTAATTTAACCATTTGGGAAAAAGGGTCATTTCCACTTCTTTCTGAATGCTTTCACATCTCCTCAAGTACTACAAATCAAGCCAGATACCTTAATCATTTGTTGGAAACATCCTCATCAGTAACTTATTCATGAAAGATTGCAGATGTGTGAACTGCAAAATGTTTGGCAGGGTCCCAGAGGAAAAAGAAAGAATATTAAAGGGTTGATCAAATAGCATTGTACTGCAGTCCTGTTCATTTGGAGAACTTTCTGTTGTCCCTGTTTGTTCTAGTTGGAAGAATAATAGATAAATCAACAGAAAGTCAGATTTCTGAGACCTGATTTCACTGATATGTACATGTATATTTGTCCATATGTGTATGTATGATTAGAAGGCTATATGCATATCTACAGTACCCCTATGTGCCTGTGAATTGTTACGCGTGGTATATAGACATACAGGTTCTTTTCACTCGTGATGATTTCATCTCCTGTAGAGTTTAATGGTTTTCTGTTTTGACAATTTAAACACTGTCTCAACATTGTTTAACAAAATCAAGAGCAGTTCTTGGCAATTAATTTCTGCAGTCAATAGTATTCTCAAACTGGGCAACTCCCCTTGGAACTGGGAGCCATAACAGAAAAGCCTGTGTGAGTGAAAGAGCAAGACAATTCATTAGACGATTTTGCAGCAGCTAAAAGTGGCGGGGGATGTCAGCCCATGCTCCTGTGCTTCAATACTAATGAGAGTCATTGCATATTCATAACCCTAAATACAGTCGGCTTCTGATAAAAACTTTTGCCATCGAAGCTTCACAGCAAGAGCAAAGCATTGCACTCTTCGTGTCGTGGCACTTCCGCCAAGTGAGTGCAAGAGCAAGATTGATTGTTTTGCAACGCAGCCTGACAGGGAACTAAGAGATACTGCCCCAAGGGTCCTGAAACTAAGCTTAGTTTGATTACAAGGCTCCAAGTAATCAAAGAACCAAAGGGGAGGGGAGTGGGGGGCAGAGGAGGAGAAGAATGTTGTTTTTTCTTGTTGGTGTTTTGGGTTTCTTTTTTTTAAAGATAAAGCAGGCTCTAAAGGTGTAGCTTTCCTTATTGAGTGTTCAGAGTAATTATCTGCCAGGCATTTAAAACAGTTCATATCAATTTTTATCACTGAAGAAGAATGGTAGGCGCTAACAAACTTGTTCTCATGTTGTAGGAACACTGCTGCATGTCTTAATAGATACAAATCTCTAAAACCGTATGAAGTTTCACGTCAATGTGAATAGCAAAGATTAGTGAACTCAACCTGTCAGATATTAAAATCAGCTCTGCCAAGTGTTGTGCTACCCAGAATTCACTTCTTGCAGGTTCCTTTTCATTTTTGTTGTCAGCTTCTTCTTCTTCTCATCATTGTTGCTATTTTTATTATTAGTTTTGAGAAACTACCTATCTACTTTGCTCACAGTCAAATCGTAAAGGTGCAGGGCACCGCTAGCCTTTGACCTCACGATACCTGTCCACTGGGGCAGCTGGTAGCATCCCCTGGAGTCAGAGAAGAGAAATGTATGTTTCAGCACCCACTTTGAAAAAGCCTTGAGCATTTTCTCACTCATAATGATGTCTTCAGCTGGAATGCCGGCACATTTCCACATCGTTTTGACAGGCAAGCAGACTATAAAATATACATAAAATTAAATAAAACAGGACATTAACACAAAGGTTTCAAAATCTGATTGCAGTGCAGGGTTGGAATTTTTTTTCGGCACTTTTCAAATCATGCATTTGCAAAAAATAACTGCATGGCTCAAGAGAAATCATGAAGGATTAAGGATGGGGAGGTTTCTCTCTAAACTGTTAAATATCTCAGTCATATGTATACAGGCTTTGAAAATAGAGAAATCTTGTAGTTATGATTGATTGAGGTAACTGATTATCCACAGATATTTTAAGTGTTGAGACATTAAATTGTCAGCCATATCAGTTTGATTGCAGTAAAACATGAAAACATTGACTTTTGTCTAGTTAGAGAAATTTATTTTTCCCAGAATGACAATCCTTTAAGTACAAACCAGGCAGCTTGCCAGCTCTCCATGTCATACATTGAAGTTTGCAAATGCAACCCGTATTTTCAAATGTTTTTCAAGGTTCAATGAATGGTGCATAGGTCTTCTGCAGATAGTCTCCTAATAAACAGATTTCCGTATACTGCTTCAGTCTTCCTTAAGCCTGGTGCAGACTACTATTTATTCATTATGAATAAATGAATGGCATAGATGGTGGTTTGCATTCAAGGCATATACGTATTCAGAGCTCTTCACTTATGTAAAACATTTCTCTAAAAGAAACAGTAACCCTCCTTGGACTGAAGCTATAGGAACAAGTTTGATTAATATGTTTTACAAGCCTGAAGTAAATGCTCATCATAACTGTCAGCAAGCTGACAGCTTTCAAAAAAGAGCCTTTGTTCCCAGAATGAGTAATTTGTGTGATCTTACTTTAAGATACCACATTCAAAACCTTAGAGGGAGAAGGTGTTACATTCAAGTGAATTCTACTCAAAATGTGATTGCTGTTAAGTCTGCTTTGTATTCTAGATCCCTGATACGCACACAGTATTTGACAGAATAGCAACTTTTTTTTATTTGTTGTTCTTGCTTGTCAGAACATCTGTGCTTTCTCATTAGGCAGAGGTGTATTCATGGAATTTTGTACCTACGCATATAGGAGAATCACAGTTATTGAATGCTATATGTTAGCTTTGTGTTTGTTTGTTTTTTAATAAATAAAGCCCAGATTTAAAGATTTACAGCATATCTTTAAAATTAGATTTGAATGACTGAAAGTGTAACTGAGCTAGACAAAAAGTCAGAGGACAGTAGAAAGACAGATGATTAACTTATACCTTGAGAAGCAAAGGGAGCAACTATTAAATGTTTTCTTGAATGTTAAATATTTTCTCCTAACTGGAGTGGTAACAGCTTTGCCACAAAGGACTAGATAATGGCACGTTCTGTCTCCAGTGGTAACAAGCAAGTACCTCAAGAACATGTCAGCCACTGAAAAATGAAACTGAGGTTACCCATTAGTGTGGGAAAATATTTCCTTCCTGACCTCTTCAGGCAAAAAGGTTACTGTACAGCATAAAGCATTCGGTTTGATTACTTTTAGATAGCCAAACTTCGCTCTAAGTTGCAGAATTTTGAAGCTGAAAAAGAGCATTCACCCTAAATAGTCACATATTTGTCTGTTTATATGAGAATACTTATAATGAATACTAATAATGTACTAATCCAACCCTTTAAAAAAAATCTAGTCCAAATATCTGAGTGAATGGCAGTAGATTGCACAGTTTGATTTCAAGCCAGATAGGAGAACAATCCTTTATTTTTGTCTAATCGTGTTCCCTTTTATTTTTTATATCGTGGGTCTGAGTATAACTGAGGACATGCCCTTTGGTTTTTTGCCTACCCCCACTGACCTAGCTTTACCTTTTACAGACTCTGCATTAAAGCAGAGTCTAAAGCCAAGTGCAAGTGTTTCCACTGATGTCAGTCACCTCAGACCGAGGCCTAAGTGCTTGTTTTGCAATCTGACACAATAAGTTAAACCTATGTTCACGGTATCCTTCTCAAACATACCTAGATGTGCTCCTGTAGCCAACAGCATGTGGTTAGTATGATGGTATGACAGTAGTGCCTGTATCACAGGTTTAAAACACCCAAAAACCTTATCTCATTGCTGGTCCAATTTAGTTATTGTTACATTTTTAAATATGAGATTCCGTAAAATTTGTAGCACAAGCTACTTAGCTGCTCTTTGCAAACAGATCTTGCACAGATCTTCATCAGCATTACTACCCTGCTTGTAGGCTCTAGAGTCTGCTCCTGCAGAACAAATCAGGAAAGCAGAACCAGAGCTTAATGCCTTTCCAATCAGTAAGAAGGAGGGGACTGTGGGGGGGAGGGTTATATATTGTTATTACCGTTATTATCTTAAAAAGACAATATTTATCCCTATCAATACATATTGTACTTAATTTTTACCTTCAGAATTCTGGAGGGAGATTATTCAGTCCTGGCAATTTGCTATAACTGAATCCCTCAAAATGCTCCATTGTTTTTATGCCATACATCAGCCTGTTAAGACCACATTTTTATTTCCTGTGAAAAGTGACCTTGGAATAGAATATAGAAACAAAAATGCATTAAGAGCCTGGGGAAGCTGATTGGCTGGAAAAGATTATGTTCTAACTGTTGGTAAGTGTTGACCATGAGGAGACATGATAAAACTCTATAAATATTTGAAGGCTTTAAACAGTAATCATGGGGAAAAAAATAATGAGAGAGTTTGCCATTAAAATACCTACCCTGGTGTCGCTATCCTATCAGAAAAAATGGGCTCAGTATTTCAAACACTGGTGTGGTAACTGGGGTTAATGCTGAATCTTTAATGACAACCACTGTAAGATAGTAAACTGAGATAATGGGATGAGAATATGAAAAAGAGAATAGTAACGTCTAGAAATATTATCTGAAATCTGATTTCTACAGCTATCTCTTAGACTGATTTGTGGAATCCCCATTAACTAACTAAAACTCCACTGAAATGTATGGTAAAAAACAGCCCTTCTTTGACAGGTGAAGTGAAGTGAAGTGAAGTGAAGTGAAGTGAAGTGAAGTGAAGTGAAGAAAGGAAGGAATAAAGAAATTTAGGTATGTATGTCCTCCGTTAATTCACCATTCTACTTGGTTGTCCTCTGTCTTTGGCATTCTAAATGGCATATGTACTGTCTACACATATACCCCTTGCATTCTTAACTAATTTAAAATTATGATTTCTTTTCTAGAAATCTCTGGCTATTTTTATTTCTCGTAGCTTCTTTGATCTTTTATTCTTGACTGTTCTTTGCCTGTCATAGTATATGTTCTAGTTTATGTTACCTGTCAGAATTTCAACTCTAAAGTTTTTCTGAGTTCTTGAGGTCCCTTCTTAAGTTTATATTTTACCTAAATCCAAATCAAAATAAATAAAGCTGAGACAGGATTGTTTCCAAGTGCTTTAGATAAAACATGAAGTCATAGGAGTTAGGAATCAGCTTAGTCCTAATGATTGTCTTTCATTTGGCAAAAAAAATGAAAGCTTAGAGGAGAGGTAGACCCAAATAAGATTAGGTGATCACAGATAAATCAGTTTTAGAACCTTTTAATGGTTTCAAGTGTATTGTTCAACTGGAACAGGTTGCCCAGAAAGATTGCGAAGTCTCCATCCTTAGAGATATTCAAAAGCCATCTGCTCAGGGTCCTGGGCAACCTGTTGCAGGTGACCCTGCTTCAGCAGGGAGGCTGGACTAGATGATCTCCAGAGGTTCCTTCCAACCTCAACCATTGTGTGATTCTGTGATTGCATACTTTTTTTCTGTTTCACTATTTACACTCATATACCTTATATTTTGTTATTTATGTAAGAGAATACTTTGTACTGCCATCATTTCCTCTAACTGTAATAACTTAATGTTAGCTAATCGTTGCTGCAAATGGTTTAATCACTACTGGATAATATACTCCTCAACTAAATAGACATCAATAAAATGCCACCCTTAAACTAAACCACGTTTTGATTAATAGTCCTAGAAAGTTTTTCTTTTCACCTTCAACTCATCCACAGTGACTTGCAACATTACATACAGATGAGATTTCTCCTCAGGTTGCCATGACTCAGTGGTAATATTTGGCTTATTGAGGATAATACTAAACCTGCACCAGTGTCTGCACCTGGTAGTGCATATGTTACCGGAAAGTTTGGTATTTTTTAATTAAAATAGATGAATGTGTTGGTAATTGTTTTTAAAATGTCCATTTTTAAGGTGTTACAATCTATTTGATGTATTTCTAAATATGTAAGAGTGAAAATAATGGTTTGGTTTGGTTTCACTACCGTTATTTTTCCTTTGGGATAATGTATGCTAGTTATATACTGCCCATGGTAGTAAGAAAGAATAGATGCACCGCCCTGAGGAAAGCAGTGGTGTGTTGGCTTTCCCAGTTGCAGTGGTCAATCAGGTTGCAAAATCCTTTTATCAGTCAGATTTTCTGTCTGGTGTCTGGGAAGGAGTCTGCCTGCTCTCTGCCCCTTTTTCTCATGCTTTCCAGGGTTGAGATCCTGGTCATCTAAGCCAAAGCTATATAAGATGCAAAGAATTTCTGTGGCTTCCAACTTTTTCATATGGCTCTGTTAGGTCTAGGCATTATCTGGCCCTGTATGATCTCATGGTAAAAATCAGTTTCTTGTAGAAGGAAAAAAAGCAGTTTCTTGTAGAAGATACTGCATATCAAACAAAGCTGAGGAAAAAACTATGGACCTTCTCATCAGTGGGAATAGTTCCTATTGCCTAATAATTCATTTTTTATTTCATAATGCAAATCAGCATCATTATACTTGGAAGGCAGAAAATCAATTACGTTTTTATTTTGAACAAAAATCGAAATGAAATAGGCCATTAATTTAATCCTTTTCTTTTTCCTGAATCTATTGTAAGAAGTTATGTTAACGTTGAAATAGATAATAAATTACAGTGCCTTCCTGTGTCTACCATGTTCAGTTATTGTTCTACCCTGAATGTCATCAGGGCTTTTAATGATATTATTAGGAAAAGAAAGCATGGAACTGGTCAGACAAAATATCTTTTTGAGGTTTTAAACCATAAAGAAGAATTTGGAAGAACATTAGAAAGCCAAGATGGTATTCCATCTTTAATTCATAGGCGATGTCTGGTTTTTAGTGCTTTTTGAAACTTTCTGATGAGAATATCCCAAAAAAAAAGTATAAAGCTGAGGGAAGAACAATTCTTCCCTCCCATAAGTGTTTTCCGGTTCAGCATTTTGGAATTCTGTCACATTCTTTTGTTTATTGTTATTGTTATTATTATGCTAATCATGTGTGCAAACAAAAAATACTAAACAAATCTACAGAGAACAATTTTCAGAAATAAAAAACGCCTTATTTTTTTGCCTTTCCAGACTTTATAGTCTGCTCCAGAAAATCATAGAGGCCTTTTGGACTCCCGGAACTCCACTGTTCCTTTCCTTCATCTCTGGTGGAACCTCTGCTGAACCAGCCACACTGTCAATTGGTCGATGTTTTCCTTGCTACTGCTTTCCACTTCCTGCAGTGGCATAGCAAACTCGACAGGTAACCATACAGTCCAGGCATTGATTGGCACAGGCAGTTAACCATTTGCTAATAAATGGGTATTTTATGTGGCACTTTATGTGTACTTTGTATTTTTATAAAGTAAATATTTATATAAATTGTTTATATAATTGTGTGTGAGTGTATGAAATACGTGAAGATTTTTTATAGTATATGACAAAAGGTTATGAACAAATTGAATTCATGGAGAGGTCCATTGTGATTAGGAAATCCAATATAGAAGTAATTGCTTCTCAGATATTTCTAAAAAACTGGAGACAATCTCAGTCTGTTTGGTGATAACCAAACCAGTGGATCTTAACCTCCTGTCCAGGTTCTTTAGATTAAGCTGGGTTATCTGGTGCTTAAACAGACTAGGAACTTTTACAAAATCTGTTATCAAGGGGAAGTAACTTCTACCTGAGGATCAGGAATGAACATCTGAGGGCTGTAGTTTTTAAACCACTCCAGTTAGGTCCACAAAAGCACCTGTTAACAGTTATTTGCAGAATGTGCATGCATGCGCACGTGCCTCTCAAATATCAGCACCACAATCAGCAAGGGTGAGAAAATCCACATGGGAAAGGCAGAAGTTGAGATTATATATTTCTTTATGTTGCATAACATATTATGAAGTAGGAAATTACTCTCTAACTTTGAAAAGTGAGGAGAAAATGGTGGGATTTTTTTCCACATTAACTTCCCGTATGTGGCATAGATGTAGGGATGGACAGTCATACAATGTAATCCATGAGCAGTGTTTCAGTTTACAAGAAACAGTCACCCTGAAATCTGCAAGTCCCTCATGTTCTGCAGAAAGGAATTCTCCATAACTGAATGCAGTGTCCTATGATAAATGCTCCGATACTAATATTTTGAGAGAAAGGGAGAAACACTTGGTTCAGTGAACTTTTTTCTCCTTCTCAGCCAATCTCTGGAATGCATCCTTGAGCCAAATAGAATGGCTGTTGGATAATACACAAAATTACCTGATGACATGGCATGACATGATATCAGTTGCTATGATGAATATAAAGATCTATGTAGGGCAGAGAAGTAATCATTTTGCTTCCAAATAATTTTCTTTTCATCCCTTTCATATGCCAGGAAAATGACAGAACCTCTGCAGACTATCAAACACCATTTCAATATCTCTGATACTTATCAATAAAAGGAAATTTAAATATTACCCATAATTACATAAAAACCTGAAAAAAAATGCAACTGTTGTACTGAAGGTCTGGAAAAATATCTCTATGAGGAGATGGGCAAGGCCTTTTCTGTTGAATTTCCGGCCCAGTCTAACTTTTTTTTTTGTATTTATACCAAACCGTATTGTGCTATCCTTCATGACTGACCAAATGTGCTAGTACTACTTTTATATTAGAAGAGGTTTGCAAAGAGGTCCTAGCACGTTTCTTCATATTTTTTCACTAAACATAACAAGTCTTCTGTAGAACATGCTAGCAGCCTCTTGGTTTATTATGTAGTTTTGTTTATTAAATGTATTCAAATGTAGAGGGAAATGATCTGTTTTAAAAGTACTTGTTAATTATTTTATATCTAAGATTTTAATATTTTGTTGTAAACATTAAGATGCTATATTATATTTTGATAAATTTATTTTCACATACCTTTTGAAATTATGCAGAATGTTGCAATGGTTCTTTTTATTTTATAATCAAGGCACGTACTTTTAACTAGCCTATAACCTCATCTATTGCACAGTAATTGCATGCTATGCAACAGCTTACAATATTTACATAAGCTGTTCAGACGCAGTAAACACTCAGCAGAAACTTTAATAAAGTCAGATTAAATCTTGAAGTTCTTAATTCATTTTTAGTCAGTTCTTACATGTATAAGCATTCAGGAAAGTGATTGCAGAGAGTAGGGAATGACCTCAAGATTCCACCCAGTGCTAATAGATTTATTCTGAGATTCCTTCTTTGCTGTCAGACAGTACACAGTTCCATTATCAATTAATCTGAATGTTTGCTTTAATACAGTTCTTTTATAACTGAGGTTTGAAGATATTTCCTAGACCTACAGATACTTTAGTAGTTTAATCTCATAATAAGTATTAAATACAACTTGACAATAAAGATTATCAGACTGAATGGTTTTAATAAACTTAGAGTTAATTTGCTGAAAAATTATAATTACTTCTTTTTTAATCAGAGCATGACTTCATGGAGGGAGGAAATTAACTCACTACATACAGCCAAATCCTGATTTCTCCAGTTCAGGCAAAATTCCCGTGGAACGCAGTTTTGCCTGAGCAAGGAATGAACAGGGGTAGCAAGGTTTGCCTGTGGTAAATACAGCCCTCAGAAAAAATGCTGTCTTTTCCTGGTATTACTATCAGGACAGTTACTATTCCACACTATGCTTCATACTAAATTGGCTTTGCCAAAGTATGCTAATGTTTACAAGCTATCAGTACCTAATTTATCCTATTCATAAAGAATGGGGCAAAACCAATTCTTGGTTACCATAAGTCAGTTACTTTTTTTTAATTTTCCAAAGATATGAGACTAGACTGTGTGTATCTCAGCTACCAGAGCCATAAATGATCTTGTATCAAATTAGAAGAAGTAGGAATTTTTGGCTCTAAAGTTTATCCAATAAATTATTCAAGATGTGCGTAAGAACAAAGCTCATACATTGAAGAATGCCTGAGATGAGAGATGTGGGCTGCTACCAGGTCAAAAGCGTTTATTGTTGGAAGGCCCCAAGGATAAGATTTCTAACAGAAACTCAGAATTTATTTGAGGACATGTTTCTTCATCGTCTGTTTTACTCATCCCAGAGCTTTACATGGAGGAATTTTAGCACAGAAGATAATTGATATTATCAATATGAGTTTGATTATGATAAAAATGATTTTTTTTCTTCTTTATTTTAAAAATATGAACAGCAGGTAGAATCCATTCCTTGTTATTTAACTCTGCTTACCCTGATGAGTAAATTTTCAGAGTGCAGGTGGGTTGCGAAGGGATTTTGGCAGTGGATTCAACATATTGAGAAAACCTGCTTTTCCTTCTAATATTTTCCATTGTAAGTCAGTCTCATGCCAATGTTTGTGGTGACTGCCACTAAAATGCAGGCAATAGGCGGAGGAGAGATCCTTTAGAAATCAAACCATATGAAGAGTTTGATTAAAATGTGTTGTATGCTGGGTCTGTTTCTCTATTGTTCCTCGCATTATACAGCCACTGCAGTGTGGGTTTGAAATTACCAAAGCCGAACTTTGGTGATTTCTATGTCAACATGGTTATAATGAGTAATGGCTATGTCAACATGGACAGCTTATCCTGCTCTCAAACTCAGAACTGCTTGCAGCCCCACCCAGGTCTCTCTTGGACCTTTAAAATGTGCAGCTGAGGTTTGAGCTCTGGGAATGTTGGCCAGTCTTGAAGATTAGAGCCCTTGTACTCTGCATGGTATCCTGTGGATGTCCAAAATTGCCAGGACTCATATCCAAGTAAAGCAATAAATTGCCATTGCTGAGAAATGGTGTATTGCCATTTCTTCTGGACAAACAGTTAAACTGCTTGCAAATAAGAATCCCCTGGTATCCAGCCCGGTGCTTGGGACTGGCACAGGCAGAGCATTAAACGGCTTGCACATAGAATTCCCCCAGCTCCCCTGCCTCTCCTCCCCGTAGCTCAGACCTGGCACAGGCTGTTTTCAGATAGCACAGTTTTCACACTAAGAGTTTGTGTTCTATAACAGTATTTCAGACTAATTTTTTGCTAAAAGCCTGTCATTTTAAAACACTTCATATATATGTATATATGCAGATTTACTATAGATTTAATATCTATGATGTGAAAAGTGGGAAATCGTATATATACATATATATGTGTATGTGTATATGTGTGTGTCTGATCTCTCCTGCTTTTCAAGTACTGTGAGAAAGACTTGTCAGCATTTTACTACGGAGATGAAAGGGGGAGGGAAAGTGGCTTATTAACAACTGGAGTATCTGGACAGGCTTAACACACACTGAAGATGTAAGATTTGGACACAACTTTCTGGTGTGTGATCCCAGAGCTCAAGCTCAATTGCTTGAAGGCATGTCATAGCCAGCATTTTACACCCACTTGGCATTAGTATAAATGACTACACAAGGTGCAGAGCAGTAGAGAATTAGTCCCACTGAGCTTCATAAAAATCTAGGGGAAAAGAAATCATGCTTTGTGGAGCCCTGAGATAAGTATGTCTTTTATAACTTAAAATGTTCTGGGACGTGCCAGTATAAAACAGAAGGTCCCAGTATAGCCAAGAGGAAAGTATACAACACAAGTAAAAACATATGGAGTCATTTAGAAACAAGCTAAAATTTGTCTTTTACAACCCCCCGAACACACACTCTCCTGTTCTTCCTGCAGCTTGCTAGGAAAGGGTGGTTCTGGATTTCCTTCCAGATGGAGAGCTCAGCAGCATAGTCCCGTTCCAGCATTTCTTACAAAACTGCTGCATTATCCTGCTTTTTTAACACATTTTAACAATTTAACTTATTTTAACAAAATATTTCACTGTTATTCTGTCTTGCTCAAGGTAGAGGAGGAAAAGGACACCAGCACTGTTAAAGGTTGCACTCAACATCTGTGACTGTCATTTGTGGAACAAGCAATCCTCGCTGTCACTGGGTTATTTGCAGAAAAGTGTTTGTTTCATGGACACCGTCCAAGGAACAGCAGCAGCAGTACAGGTACTAACACTTCAAATTCAGTGTAAACGGCTAGACTCATGGGATTCCTTTGACCACTCTTTCGTTTATGATTTCCTCTTTCATTGTATGTGACATTTTGAAGATAGAATGCTGCTGTTGCACACAAGTAGCCTGTGGCAATGGGTAAAGAAGAGGCTTTTGCAAACCTCTTTGCAAGAGGAAATGCATTGAAAATGTAAACCATACTAACTGTCATATATTTGTTTGTTCAGGTGGTTTATTATGATGTAGCCTATTGTGACACAGTGAAATCTATTATATACATCTGTGATTGTTTAACGTTATACAGCTTTCATTAAGTGTGTGTTGACCTAGGTTCTCTTTGTCTTTCAAAATTCAGCTTGGTTCCTGTAGACTGATTGTTGTGGCGCCATAAATCTCAGTCTAGATATTTCCTTTTCCCACTCCTTGGCAAAGGTAGAGCAGCCTGGAAACTGGTTTATCCATCCTACTACAAGTAACAGAGCCTCCAGAGTGTCTCCATATTACCAGCTCGGACTTGCCACAGATTTATCTGTGTCCATGTGGGGTCCAAACCACATGCCCCAAAAGAGTTTACCTGTAAATAACTGTGTGACAGAAAGGACTGGGATGTGACAGCATTTGAATACGCTGGCAGACACCATCCTCCATAGACTGAACTCCCTTGTCAGCTCCAGGTGAGAACATTGCGAGCGCAATGCAAAGGAAAGAGGGCTTCCTTAGAAGCAGCCTATCTTGAGCCGTTAATTCAAGTATGAGTTACAGAAGCCTGTTTCTGGTATTCTACGTAGAGAAGAGCAGGGGTCCCAGCTGAAATACACTGGGGCTATCCAAACTAGGAGTCTATAGCAACTATAGATTCTGTAGCTGTATGTAGGTCCTGCTTGCCATCTCCTGTTCGCAGCCCTGTATCTGCCTTTCCAAAGGTGACTCTTTAAAAAGGGACATTGAATTACAGGACAACAACAAAGTTGCTCCAAAGGTCAAGGATAAAGAGACAGTATTGGGCATGATACGGGAATGGTTAATAATAGATTAAATAAAATAAAACAAGTTGGCCTCTTTTGCCCTCCAAAACTGAGACAATCGTTGGCAATAGATTCACCATACTTAGGCACAAATTTCCCAAAGGAGCCCAAGGGCTGTAATCCTTCCTGCTATTAGTGCTGACCTGTACTGTGACCTGTCACGTAAAACAGAGCAGCCACACAGCAGCATGGTGCTCCCCATTTAGATGAGCACTATGTCCATCCTAGTGGCAGTCATTTACACATGTCAATGATGAAGAGTGGATCCACCACAACTGCTTATTAACCCTCCATATCCCAAAGTGTGGGTCACGTTCTCTCTTCAGGGGTTGAAGGTCAGTGAGATGGACGTAGAAGGTATTCTAAGATGTATGAGGTAAGCCCTTTAATAAAATTTACTGATTTGGGGAAATTAGGTTGTGGGATTATCCTAATTTTCCTGAAAGATAGATGTTTCCAGACTAACCATTTCTAGATGTTAGAAAAAACTTTATCCCACAGATAAGAAATGAGTAGCATTACATTTCTAGTCACTGTCATCTACAGCAATACGAAAACTTAAATAGATACACCTTTTTTTACCTTGGATATTAGATATTTTAGTGCTTCTACCTCCCCACAGAAATTATATTCACACAGTACAAAAATTTCAAACAATGGTAATAGCAGGAAAAAAAATGTTTTTCTTTTTTTTTTTTCTAACTTGGTGTTAACTTAATGATATGTGACATTGCTATCAGTGCAGTGCAATAAAAATGAAATGGTACCCAATGTGCACAGACACTATGGAAATTTCAAATGACAACAGCAACAACAAAAATTATACTTTCCCTTTCCTTTCTTATGCCCTTTGCATTAACGTAAGGATATGTGACTTTGCTATCCATGCACTGCAATAAAAATGAAATTGGTGGCCAATGTGCCTAGACAGAGCCTTCAAATAAAACAAAAATAAAATTATACTCCTTTGCATCATGTAAAGGATACATGACGCGAAGCACAAATTTCACTTCGCAGCCACATCAGAAATAATACGCCAGCTGAGAACCTATATTTCTTTCTCATCATGAGCGATAAAAAAGATGTACTTAGAAACAATTATTTTTTTAATTTTTCTTCATTTTGTAAACACTAGAAACATGTTTTAAAACAGTGTCTTCTATTAGACTCATATTGTGTTTATACACTTTCTAAATGAATGCTTTTTTGGTAACGTGTTTGTGTCTAACATTACTCATATAAATAAAAATATACAGTCATTTTATGGGATAATAGGCAAACAGACATCTGCATGCAACATTTCCCTCATTAGATCTTATCATGTTAGCATATTTTTATGACTTCACTACAAAATACAATGTGCTGATTTGAAACCTTCTTAAATGTAACTTATTATGTATGTTAACAACCCAAATGCTTTAGTTATGCTTGGAGAATTATTTAATAAAGGAATAGTTAACACTGATGTAGCATGAGGCGATGTGACCTGGAGGAATATGCCTGTAGATACCGTGTGAACTAGAATAGCAGCTCATAATCTATGATCAGTGAACTGCTGATGGTCCACCAATCACTTCTTAGACAAGATGGGGTAGCAGGCTGACTGTCCTTGTTTTCAGCTACAAAATTGCATTACAAATAACTGTACATATATTAGGTACCTTAGCATTATTTTTTCTGTGTAAGCAGTATATATTAGGTACCTTAGCATTATTTTTTCTGTGTAAGCAGTTTTCATCATTAATACAAAGATGCATGGTGTTTATTGGAAATAGCCTGTGAAATTGAGAGCAAGTTGTTCAAAGGACCATAATTCCCTAGAAAAACTGGCTTACGCTTTAAAACAATGACAGTAAATTAAAAGCACTGGTCTGGAGGACTCATCTTGGAATTAGAAACTCTCCCAATTTAATGGGCGGGGGCTACATTTTTGGATGCTGTAAACTGATTGCTATAATTGCTTAGCACAAGCACAACTGTCACGGCTAAAAACCCTTCCTGAAAAAGGAGCAAGGGACTGAGAGTTCAGCCATTGGCAATATCATGTCAAGGAGCCAACAAGCACATAAACAGATAAAAGTATCTGCTGTTTTGAATTACATCTGGATGTATACTACCAACAAAGTAAAAAACAAGGAATTAGATGAGTTAATAATTTGGCCACAAAAATGCACAAATGCACTGCTTGAATGCTGTCACATCACACTGCAGAAGTATTAGACAGGCCAAACTATAGAGACCAGAAACTACCAAGGAAGTGATTTACACACTGGTCAGTCTGCACAGACTGTCTGTTCTGCATGTACTTAAATGCTTTCTTAGCTGTGATTGGAAAAAATGGAATGAATCCCCCAAACCATTAGTTCTTTCAGCGGGGTTTGATCAAATTGTTACACTCTCCATGCCCAGGCTCTGAAAGATGAATACATAATTGAGAAATTCTCTTTTATAAAACATTTCTTAAATCCAACAACAAAAGAGTTTAATCATACAGTTACTCCCTTTTCAGGGGTAGTTCTGCCATAGCTGTTTGGATAGAATGACTGGAAATCAGAGCTACAGTCATTTAAATAATCTGTTAAAAAGCTATTAAGTTTCCCTAATGCTAGTCATTTTTAAATGGCTCTTGGTTTGATTCATGAACAATACATGAACAGTACATGATTCAAACGGGCAATCTTTATTAAGTACTCATTCCAGAATGAATGTCAAACTGGGTGAAATCCATTGTATATTGTAGCATTCTCATATATTTTTTAAAATAGTTATTCCTTAAAGTTCAACTTCTCACAGACTAAACTTGACGGAGAAGTTGGGACTGCCACAGAAGATCAAGGAGCCAACAGAGGCTGAAAGATATTATATAGATAATTGTAAAGATCTTGCTACAGTACCTGTGCTTTTGCAGTTCTGTAATGACTTTTTGCTATCAGAACCTGTCAGGTTTAATTGAAGTCAAAGCTTGCTACTTAATCATGAGATCCATAAGTGTGTAAATATTAGTGCTGCTGCTGCTGAGCAATGAATCGTCTTAGTATTAATTAGGAAGAAAATTGCTTGTGCTGCTTTAAGGATACGGCACATAGTGGGCTGTGCTGAGAGGTGCACCGAGCTGCTATTAGTATATTTACAGAGAGGTACATGCAGCAGAAGGGAATCAGGAGCTTCTGCTCGAATTCCGTTTTTAACCAGCATGGCTTAAGGCTTGAGTAGGTTATTTTCTCACCATACAACTGTTTCTCAGTTGTCCCAGCTGTAAGATATGGATTAGATAAATTATTACTCACCTGACTGTGATACTGCAGGAACTGAAAAGTTCACTGTAATCTAACATGGAATTTCCTACAGTTAAGAGCATTTCAGCATAATACATAGTATATAAACATAAAGGCAGTCACCTAATATTGTATAACTTCTGTGGTGAACATACCCATAATTCCTGTGCGCAGCTGATGTTGGGATGATATTAAAGGAAGGGTTATGGCTACTTGCCATTTTGAAGCAAACAATATACTACCAGTTGAGCAATATGATCAAAATCCAAAGCATTGTTTCTGCCATATTGTAAAAGAAGTTGGGTTATGCACTTCAATGTCAAAGTGACTTAGATCTGCTTAAGTAATTCTAAATTATGGTAAGTATTTAAACTGATAAGTAGAGATTTAATGTGGGCCACAATAGGATTAATGAATAAATATAAGGGTCTTATTCTAAAATGTGATTGTAAATAGGTAGCATAAAAAGTAGCAGTACAATTGTTAATTTATACTCAAGGTACACTTTGTACAGCATGGTGGGCAGTGAAGTGACAGATCTGCAGAGCTTCTTGCACGATCTAAAGAACTTCCAGGACACAGTTTTTCAGTTCAATAGTTCATTAAGTTAAAGTTCATCCACTACTCAAAGGTTTTTAGAAGCCTTAACACACATTTTAGCACGCAGCGTTCTTGCAATAGTATTACCAATCACATACCAAAATGTTGTCCTGGAAAAAGAAAGGGTTTGGTTAGGATCCTAGATGAAGTATACTTCTAGAACACTTTAAATTTTAATGAATTCCAATTATACTCCATTTTGGGCAGCGATGCTTCTTTTACTGTTGAGTTACTCAGGCCCATAATCAGGTCCCTAATATGTTCAACAAAGCATCAGGATACATAAAATATCTTACCAGATAATCCTCTTTGGAATCCACAGTTCAGTTATTAAGTATTCCTTTCACTAATCTCTGTAATCCTCTGTTGATATAGGTCAGTAAAACAGTGGCTAAACCTCATGATAAAACCAAGTCTAGATTTTGTATTCATTTCTTTTACATTTTTTGTTATATTTTTCTCAGCTGCTCCTATTCCTGAAGACACATCACCAGTGTTACAGGTGTTGCACATGGCAAACCCCAGAAACCAAGGGGGGGGCTTACATAAGTCATGAATCAAGGGTCATCAGCAAACTCAGACATATTTATAAAATATATGTGAAAGTCAAGACTAGGATTGTATGCTGTTTGGTAACTGAGATCACATTAGTTCACTAGTGTTTGCAGCCACTGGATTAGCAATCAGTGTTAAATCTTCACATGCAATGAAAGTTAACAATGCTGGTTTTATATTGTCCCCAAAAAATCATTGAGTCTGTTTTCCCTTTTTGATTACAGTTCATTTAAGGGAAGAACGTTACTGCATGCTTTGAAAATGTTTTATGTGTCTTTGGCTGATAGAACACACAAAACGTTTGAATAGGCCCATTTATTTGAGCAGACGTATTAAATAATACTTTAAATGTGAACATGCATGTCATAAATTTTGTAGTCTCTTTAAAGTAGGATAAATCTGTGTATTTAAAATAGTCTTTCTTCAAAGCCATCTTTTTTTTTTTTCAGGCAGTCATAAAGGAAACTCTGATTTGTGCTGCATGAACAATGCCAGCATCATCATTTTAATGTTATCCATATGGGCTTCTAATAATAGATAAGAGACTACATTTGTATTGTATGTCTTAGAGACATTTAAAATCTTGATAAGGAAAGGCTGATTTCATTGGCCCCACAGTTAAAGGAAAGCAGACCCTAATTAAAAGAATTCTGTTCTGAATTAACTAGTTTGACATGTGCTAATTGACAGTTCCTGTGAAATGGTTCTAATTAAAGTCAATATGTCTTTTTCAATTAAAAGGAAATTAAGAATATACTAATATACATTAACAACTTAATCTGCCTTCAATATCCCATACATCAGCTGCTTTTTTTCTAATGTTATTGGAGAACCATCTGACATGCATCTTCTACTGTTTGGTTATGGTATCTCATTATTACTCAACAAGAATGCAGGCACTGGTGTAGGTATCCTAGAGCAAGATGGTAACCTGCCTATACTTACTATGTGCAGTTCTTTATCTCTTGTCTGATTAAAGGTAGATTCACCTTTCTGTGCAAAAGAAAAACAACTTTTCTTTAGAACAGAAATGTTCTTACTAATTGCACATGGGGGCAAGTATTGACAATTAGTCAGTGAATCCAAACTTCTAATGGAAGCTTTAGAAGTAATGGCATACTGCTGAGCCACTCTTTCATTGTTTGGCCCAAGTAAAGGCAGAATTTTGACTTTTGAGAGCCATTTCTCCGCATGTTCTGTTTCAGAAGTGAACGCAAGGCAGAGTTCTCTGCTGGGAATGCTTTTAATTGTATATACAAGAAGAAAATAGAAAACATGCCTGCTTGGTAGAGCAGTGCTGAAAACCATCCTATTGTTGTTGCTGGAGATGTGACGTGGCTGTTTATAGCCACAAAATTAAGTATTCAAATGTGCAGTTGACTTTTTGCTACCATTTCCATAGCTTTATTGCTACTGACTTCCCTAACTGAAACACCTCTATGAAAAATATCAGGCCCCATACTCATAAAATCACTATCTCAACGTACAGTGAACTATGCAGAAGATAACCATTTGCTCATGCGAACTTTGCTATTGATTTTTCATAGTTTTATTGTTTGGGAAATAATACAAGAGTAACTTGATACATTTTAGGGAGAGTAGAGTCAGTAGGGGAACAAGCAGACTAATTTACTTAAGAGGTAATTAGCTGCTTAAAAAACCCTTCTTATGTAGGCTGTTAAGAACACAATCTCAGTTCTGTTAAAAATTTTGTATCTCAGGGAACACTACTTCAGCTATGAATATTCACTCTGTGGAATTTATCATGGAGAGAATATATTATCTAGCCAGATTTCACCAAATGTTGTCTCGGCTCCAGCAGTTTTTAAACTTTTATTTTTTAAAAAGTGACTCTCTTAAATTGTAGCAAAAACATTTATCTTTTTAAAAATATGAAAATTCAGCAAAGAAATAATCATTTACCTGTGCTATTGTGAAGCAAATTAAGTGATGGACACAAATTTTTGTAGTTTGAGAAACTGAACCAGAAGGTTGTTGAGAGTGTGGTTAAACTTCAGAAACTATGTAAAATGCTTTGGGAGGATTTGTGGGTTGTGGTGAAGGTCTGGGTTTTTTTTTTTTTTTTTTAATTTGAGGTTGTTGGCTTTCCTGGTATTTGTCAAAATTTATATTCATTTCAAGAAGCAATTAACATCCAAAACATTACATACTCTTGAAATAAAAATGATCATGTTGCATGTTATTATCTGGTTCTGTTTAACAGAAAGTATACAGGCCAGATTTTCAAAACTGTATGACCAGATATCATATATGCAGTTACTTACTTTTTGCATGAAAGCAAATGTTAATGAAAGGTTTAAAACTTTGTCCCAAAGTATCTACTGTGATGCTATCTACTACTACTGTCTACTAATTAGATCAAAATACCTCATCTCAAAGCTAAGAACAGTATTCTTGATCAGTTTTCTTAATACTGTGTAGCAGATTTGTACAACGTTTTGAACACAGCAAGATACTTGGGCCACTTGTCTTGATTCTCAGGCTAACCAAAGCTTTTTGGCTAATTATGAGCCAAATTAAAGGGTCTCAGAAAGATCTTAATCTTATTCTCCTTACTTGGGTTGCTAGTGGGTCCCTGGGACTCTGAAGAAAGATTTAAAGGGAAGAAGAAAAATTAAGAATACAGACCTTTAAAAGTCACTGCTAGGTTCTATCAAATGGAGTTAAATACCCAGCTGCCTTTGAGGACCTGGGATGAATGGCCTGTTTGCATTACTTCAGTGCGAAAACTTTATTGGACCAAACCAGGTGCTAAGCTAATCAGGTACTAAAGATGTCCTGGTCCTAAGCTAAAATAGCCATAAGTTTGCAATAGAAACTCAAATCTTATCTTAAATTTATCTTTTATTTAAATGGAGAAAGCTCCCATAACAAATGGGGCTAGACTCCTTGACACCATAGCTTTGTCTATTGAAACCTTTTCATATATCATTGTTTAAGCTGTGAACAGTTTTTTCAGAGAGCGTGTCTAGGAGCATATATGATTCAGACACCACTCCCTTCTCAGAGTGCGGTTTTTAACCACTGCCCCAATATCACGCTGGTGCAGATGCACCACTAAAGTAAGATGTTAAATATGTCTCTAAATCAGTAAATAAACAAATCTCTGGGAGACGGCAGAAATTCTCACTACTCGTATTCATTAAAATTCCATGGTACTTTGCACAAGAGGAATGCTAATCCTAGAGTCTAAACTGAGGCCCAATCCCACAGTCTCTTAAGATATGCTTAAAATAGAGTAAGACTACTTGCAAGATTCAGTTTAAGGAACTAATTGACTGCACCTCAGCAGTACTCTGCCTGTCTGAAATGCAGCTTGTTTTTCAACTGGCTGCATTATTCTTTCTTCTCTTACCTCCTTTCACTGTTGTTTTCCTGTAAGCTGCTAAGTACTTGCTGTACTTCAGCCCAAAGTAGCTGTATTTCTTGCACAAGTGAGAGAATGAGGAAAATGATATGTAGTACTCAGAAAATTATTTTGCTTTTACCACCCTAAACCTGTTTCAATATTTCAACTCCTTGGTCTAAAAGAGGGGACAAAAGGGGAAAGGGGCTGGGGCACACTTTATAAAACAATTGCCTTGATTCTGAAAACACTTATGAATGAACTTCACTTGAAAAGTAGTCACATTAACTTCAAAAAGTCAGGGGTGTGTTTGCTGGAGTGTGCCAGCGTAGTGCATTTCCAGGACGTGTCAGAATCTTCTTCTTGTAATGTAAACATTTAAAGTGAGCTCAGTCTTGGTAACTCTTGAGTACTCCTTATGTACACAACTAGTCTCAAAAGCCAGGGGGTCATGCAGGAAGAGAGGCTTCTTGTCTAGATAAAGACCTGGCTTTATATAATTACCTTACTATTATATAAGCAATATCATTAGTCTCAAGAAAATATATAACTACACGAATAAAAGTAGTAAACTTGCAAATTACCTTCCTGTGGATGAAGGTCTAGATGCTTTTCAGCTGAGTCTGACAGCCCTGTAAGTTAAAAAGAAAGTAAGACCAAAAACAAAAAAATCAAGTTCCTATGAACCTTCCAGAATGGAGCTATCTTTGTCTTTATATAAATAATTAGTGAAGCAGTCTTTCTGTTTATATCCAGCCTAGCTAGATAGAGTTGTTTGTGTGAGGAAGAAACTGCTGTGTTCTTGATGCAAGCCAAGCACATCCTATAAATTCTAGAGTCCAAGAAAAATTTTTCTTGGCAACAGGTCTGCTCAAGAAATCAGCATGTGGGACATGGGATGCCATGGTCCATGTAAAAACCTCTGGTTAGCAAGTTTTTTCTGCTCAAGCGTCTGTCCTTAGCATTCTTTTCTTCTCCCCCCTCCCCTCCATGGCATTTATTTTATGTAGTCACATTTTCCTAGCCATGAATGCTGTGAAAATTATACATCCTCTTAATACATACATTATGGAAAGTGTTTGTTTTCACTGTTAGAACAGATAAACATATTTTCACCATGTATTTGTTCATGAGCTGAAAAACACAGTCATGTGGGGTGTTTTTAATATCTTGTTGGCTTCACTATTGAGAACATTTGGCCCCAGGCTGCCTTCATTTACATACCATGTCCCACATCTTTTCTATTATCGTTAATTGAATATTCACATTTCAGTTCTCCTGATTCTGACCCCCATTTGGTTTGCACATTCCTCTGCACTCAGTGGCATTAATTTTTCTGGCATTATTGTTGATATTAGCATGCAAATAATTGTTTCATTAGAGTTATCCCCTTCATTGCCAGGGAAAGTGGCTTAAAATCTTTTTGGACTGATAATATCTCCCTCTTTTCCATATGTATAGGTAAGATTAGTATTGAAAACAAATATAACTAAAGAGTTATACTAGTTTCTTTTTTAACCTCTTACATTTAAGTATTCAAACTTTTCTGACCTTTACATTCAAACCTTTACATTTAGGGCTAAGCTTTGTCATCTTGATCTTTGCCCCAAGGTGTCTTTTTGAAGCAAAAACAAGAAGCTTAACTAGAAGGATGTACTTTTTTCTAATCATAACAAAAGTTTCATCTTAAACAACTAGCTGAAGATAGTTGAAATATATCACGAGTAACCTTCCAAGAAGCATTACTTCCACTACAGTAGTGAAATCTGATTCAGATTCTGCCTTCATCCTGATTTTGATGGCTCTGTTCTGTGCATTTCAAGTGCACAGACAACGGAGACTGTGCCAGACATGTGGACAGGTAACTTAGTTGCTGAATGGAAAATGTACAGAAGTGATAAACAGGTAAGAAATCTAGTGTTTGTCCTGATTAATCTGTGCAGACTTTTTATTATCCAAAGGATCAGCAGAGCTCCTTGTAAATCCAGCTAGGAGAAGGCCCTCTGGGATGCCCTTCAAAATGCTCTGCAGCTCCTGATGGCCATTGAAATGACTGTCCAAAGTGGGGTGTTGGATATTCTCTCGTAGTTCCTGAAACAATGGGTTACTGAACTTCTGCACAAGTTCTGTAGAGAACTACGTCACTTTTTGTGAGCCAAAGAAAAAAATGCAGAAAACATTCAGTTCTGGATGGATTCTTTTCAGGACCTTCCGGTCCTGCTCTAACCCAGAAAACCAGTTCTATGTACGTAGCACATCAGCATTGCTTTATGAGCCAAAGGAGCTTTGAAGTCCCAGAGCAAAGTTTTTCTGGGCCTTCCACCATTTTTGCTTACACCCTACGGAAATCTGTTTAAAAATTGAAACTATAGATATGTATGGACTTCATGATGGTGTACTTGAAAGTCAGTAACCAGAAAGGTTAAGATTAAACTAGTCTTGATACTTTAGAAAGTAATCTTCAGTTATGTCACTAAAGATTATCTCATCTGTGGTATGACAGGATACTTTTATTCATGTCAAGCCCAAGTCTTTCCATTTGTAATGTCATTCCTGGCGGCCATGCCAATGTGTGAGTCCCACTGGAAGAACAGCGTTCATGTGGGTGCATCAGCCTACCAGTACGCCATGTACTAAAGGAGTGAGGGCTTTGATATGTCTGTAAAAAGAGAATAAGAACATACTGCACAGAAATCAGTGAATGAGCCAGATGGAGTCCAGTTAAATGTATATGAAAAGTACACTGTAAAGAGTAGTTGTAATTCTAATCCCAGATAATATTAAAATGGATAGTAGTGAAAACAGGTTGGCACTTTAAGTCCGGTAAAATGTGTAGGTACCTTGTTTCACTGATGCAGAAATTGCACCTCTGTGTAAGGGTCTGTTAAACTTCTGGGGCAGCTAATTTACCTTCCATACCCAAGATACCGATAAGGGAGATTGTTCTGGTGGATGAAAAGAAAAATATATGCTGTAGATTTCAGGCCCAGCTCAGCCTGTTTTGGAAGTCAGTGGGAGACTTTCCATTGACTTCAAAAGGTGTTGGCCCAGAATCTACCTTACTGTGAGAGCAGATCCCTCTGGGATACGAGAACAGTCAGATCCAGCCTCTAAACACCAACATCTCCAAATCCTGATATGTAATGCTAGAAATCTCAGCTTCAGCGCCAAAGTGGCAGTTTTTTGAGGTCACATCCATCTTTGTGTGAACTAAACAGCATTCATAGGTACTTATTCTTTCTGAAAACAGGTGTAACTTTCAGTTAGGCACCTAAATTGGAATTTGGATGATAAAATATACACAAGCAAGTTTGAAAACTTCAGTGTAGGTAAAGACAAGGAAAAACAGGTGGCGCAAAAGAATTCAAAGGAAGATTCCCATAGAGAACAGGTATTCTAAAAGGGTCAGTTCTTTTCTGTAGGCGTTACTGGTCTATTGCTATTGTCTGCCTCAAACATACTAAAAACTACTGGTTCATAATACCTATAATCTTTGTGTGAAGTTCATCTGTCCTCTTAAAGCCATGGTAAAACCATTTTATCTTATTTGTGGAGAAACAGCACACATCCGTGAATCTAAGAATTAATGTAATCTAAGAAATGTCAGATGAAAAGTTGCAATGGAGCTTTGTTGTGTTCTTCTGGGGGTATTTAACTTAACCATTATGGCCTTGATCCATGAAATGCATTCTAGTGCCAAAAAAGCAGCCCACTAACACCAGCTAAGTATGTGTGTGTCTATGCACAGATCAGATTGCAGGACTGGAGCCCTGGAATGCCCTTAAAGTGAGACCAGACTGTGGTCTTATGTAAGACCTCTTATTCAGCCCAGTTGAAATCAGTGGGGCTATTGGATGAAAAAATACAAATAAGCAAAAGGAATTTCCAGTCCAACCTTAATGTTCCACGTGGTTTGTGTATGTGCATACTCAAAATGCAATGTAATTTTATATTTTATCATTTGAATCATATAAAATCTGCATAATTTATGCAGGATCCCACATGCCTGTTAAATAGTCAGAGTGCTTTTCATGAGAAGAAACTAAAGACAGAACTGAGATGTCTGTCTCTATGTGTATGCATGCAGCAAACAGACCCAATTTCCTGAGAAAAACTAAGTGGAAAGGAACTCTCTAGCTGCAACATTTTACACTGGTTTTCAAAAAGTAAGAGGCCAGTTCTGATCTGTATCAATAATTAATTACGAGGACTTTTTAATTCTTTTTTTCTTCTGTAAACATAAAGCTGCAGTTCAGTAGGACGATGCCTTCATGACTAGGGGAAGCATTATCCCGCAGTTCTAGAAGGCTGAGGTCAGTGATGTAAAATGACACAGGAGCATGTAGACTAGTTATGTTTTAAAGTATGCAGTGAGCCAAGTGTGTGTCCGGAATGCCACAGCAGGAAATGACTTGGATTGCAGCGGAGACATTATGTTGTGTTTGTTTAAGTTGGGGTGTGAAAGGTGAGCCCTCCCAGCCCTTTCATCACTGTGGCTGTGCTTAAAACATTGTCTGCCTGGCACTAAGGGTAAGGTGCGCATTCTCTTCAAGCAGCTGTCAATCTTTTAGCTTGCTGGTTTGCAGGCTGGAAGAGGAGACACGTTCCTGTTTTCAGCATGTGGGCGAAAGATCACGCTCTGGCAAATTAAAGTGGAATGAAAACTGAGTCTTTTCTCTAGGTTTATATTATAGCTTCCTCTTTATCTCTTGTATATACTCTTTATCTCTGCATATACTGCAAAAGTGACAGCTACAAGATCTGGGATAGTCCTTCACTGAAGTCTTCTTTCTCACTGCTATGCAGAGTGCATGCTTGTACATTGTTGTGTTTTGCTGTTGTTTCTTGAGAAAGGATCTATTTATTACCTATGTATTTGAAATGTGCACACATATATTCAAACAAGAGCCAATGAGCATTCACTGGTGAAATGTAAATCCCATTCTACGTAGTCTGTGGAAAACATCTGCAGATTTTAATTAAACTCATGCACTGCAAGCAGGGCTAGAGAGAAGATCTTTAAAAAAGTAGTGAAAAACAAGCAGACAGACGTGTATAGTGGAGCTATAGTCTAACAAATGAAAACATCCTAAGAACCTGTATACCAAGTATATGCATGAGCAATTTCATTAGTGCAGTCCAAATTATACATGATGAAGAAAATATTCAGGGTTCTTTTAAGAACGGCATTTTCAGGTCTTTGCCAGTGTGCTGTCTAGAAATTTCTGTATTTTATGTATCTGCTGTTTTGCATGGACCGACCCGTACAAAATATTAGTAAGAAAGATACAGAAAAAAAAGAAAAGGAAACAAGCTCAAGAAATAATATTGATCTCCAAATAAGTTTTAAGATTTGCGCCAAACCAAATGACAAGGTAAGGAAGCAGGCCACAGTGTTTTAGCTTCAGTGACAGAATATAACTGCATGTAAAGTGTACATTGTTACTGTAGAGATTCTTCTGATCCTTCTCTGTGTTTCTCTTTGCAACCATAAGATGAGGGGGTGATCACCAGTGGGAAATGAACAGTCACTGCAGTATCAGATTGGGCTGGAATCTGTCATACTTGGAAACCAGTGTGAATAGCGTGGTCTTACACTCAGAATAAGAAAGGAATGTTAAAGTTCTGATTGAGCAAAATGATACCCAGATAAGAATAAAGCAAGATCATTTAGTTCTTGGCAGATATTTAGATCCATTTTGACACTTCCCATAGCTAAAGGTTATGCATCTTTTTAAAATTTTGTTGTTTTTTTTTTTAATAAAATAAAAAAATAGCTGAGTGTTTGTGAATTGCTCAGGACTCATCCTAAATATTCAGTGATATGTTAGAGGTAGTTTACAGTGAGGACAGTCTTACTGAACCCTCGTCTTTAGGAACTCAGTCCTTTGTAATGTACGTTCTAGCAAATAATTGCAATGGAGGATGCATGGCCCTTTCCAGAATGCACCATGCACAGGCAAGTCCTAGCATAAATTATTTTAGGTCAATATATTAAGTATCTTTTTACTGATACCACATTTGAGCTAAGATAATATTTGTAGTGTAAGAAGAGGTCATGGTGGTTTAATCTAGGAAAATGATTATACTTGGTTGAGGTACAGTTCTTTCGGAAGAGGTTAATGATATGTTCCCTTTTTTCCCCCTCCAAAGCGACAATTTATAAAGTCATTTAATCAAAGCAGAAGTTAGGGTCACCTTCACACCTACTTTTTTGTCAGCTTTGTTGATGTCAACAAAGGTTCTGTATGTAGAGTGACTGCAGAAAGTCGAGTGATGCACACTGCAGACCAGAAATAAGCATTTTACTCTGAATGCCCTATATGGTGTTGGCTGTTGGAATGATTGATTAGTCTTTGTGATGTTGTCACGCAATAGACTTTCTAGTCAGGGCTAACCTTTCTTGTAAGGAAACCATAGTTCTAGCAATAATGGTTGAGCACTTACCTCTTTGTGTGCCTTTTGTGGCCATATTGATTTTAGGCATTCATGACCTTAGCTGTTTGATACATAGGACATTATGTCTGAATGAAGAAATTTGCAAATTTTATGTGGAAAGCTTGTCCCACTTAAGTCAAAGCAAAGTTTGCATTTGACTTAAGTGGGACAAGCTTTCCACATAAAATAAAAAGCAAAGTTTGCATTTGACCCTAGCAGGACCGGAATTTCATCTTGATTTGCCATCATTGACGCCTCCAGTGTTGTATAACCCTGATGTGTAGAAATGCTCAAAGTAAATGCAGATTTTCTCCCCAGAACACATGCCATGTGCATATGCCGAAACACAGTTTGATAATTGCTTACCTACATTTATTAACTTCTGACCAATGCCAGGAATCTAAATGAAGCTAGAAAGGATCCCCATGAGTCTAATTCTCTCCTTAGCCTAATCCAGCATTCCTAGCATACCTAGTCCAGTCCTTTGGCAGAATTTCTAAGGATTTTCAAGAATACAGAGTCAAGCTGTTCTGTGCAGCCTAGAGCCTTGTGCTGTCTTTTTCAGCTACTGTCATACATGAAATGATGTTATGGCCTTTTGAAGCTTTGTCATGTCTTTTGGGAGATGCATAGGTGCTACCATAAAATGCTACAAAACTTCTCTTTATTTGCCAAGGACTTTGTTTTATATTGTTCATAGAAATACCTTGCTGCAAAAAATGCATGGCACTCAAATCACCCAACTTTACCTGTCTAAAATTTAGTTCCACTCATCTAGAAGTATTTAGTTCTCTCCCTAGACATAAAAAGCCAGGAAACAAAGAACAGCATAGTAGTTGATTTTGTGTTGGGTTCTCAGTCAGTTCCTCTTTATCATCCAAATGAAATTTCTCTGCTGAGCAGGACTATTACAGTGCCTTGTAGGTGTCTTGCATCCTGTCAGTGCCATTTTGAGTTGTTAATGTTTTTCTGAAGGTTTCGGGTGCAGAGGGCCTAGAAATAAGGAACAATTTGGGGAACTAAGGACAAGGGCTGATCTAGTATGTGGCTTTATGTATTGCTTCATGAAAAGGATGGAGGGAATGAGGGTCATCATGGAGCATAGATCTTCTTTGGGCCTCCACCCTTTTGTCAGAAAGACAGATTAAGTCTAACATTTAGGTTCACATCCTAATTATTTGAACATTATGGGAGAATGGACTAATGAAAAATGTTTTTTTATTCCCTCAGCATCTTTGGGACCATTTTTGAAACCAAAGTGAACCAGTTTCATGTAATGTTCCTTGAGACCTGTTTATCCCAAACTATTCTCATTGTTTGTTTGTACTAACAAAGCTGTTGCCACCATATGGGTGCCACAGGTAAATTATGTTTTTCACTCCCAGCATAAATTACTCAGCTAGTTCTAGTAACCCTCCACAATATCTTTCTTTGCTTGTGCATGTTTTAGAAGCAGAACTATATTTTCAAAAAAGTCTAGGGGATAAAACTGCATAAAGTAACCTAATTTTACATTGTCTGGGAAAATTCTTAGCCATCAGTTGACTATATTCCTGATGCGTTGGGCACTCACTCACCCTGTCTCGTTCCTTCTCCCTTTCTGTCCTGGTTCATAAACACATGCTCTCAGTGAAACTAAACTGGTCTGGGACAAAGGCGGTAAAGTAACCAAAAAAGGTCAGTGTAGGCTTGGCTCCTAGCACTGCTCACAAACCTCTCAGGTCTTGCTCCTGTAGTACAATTACTGAATTGAGCCCATGCTCTGGTGGACCAGGATTCACTTTGTCTGCAGCATAATTTTCTGAAATTCTAGTACTGGAGATATTTAATCAGTTACATACACTCATACATAGGTTAATAAAGGAGGATAGATGAAGTGTCAGGTTATAAATCAGTTGAAGAGTTTGAGTGATCTTTCTCACAGGAATATTGGCCACCTCTGTCGCTAGAATATAAGGAGGAAGCTTCACTCCCAGTGCTCACCTAGAAGTAAGACTTACTGCCAACCTACCATTGTTTTGCAGGGAAGGGAAGGGGGAGAGGGAAGCAGAGGGGAAAGGTCCTTTTTCTGCAGTCCCACAATTTTGCTGAAGGGGACAACTAACAGAAGGAATATTAGCTGGCCTGCAGTTTAACACTGCTACCCTCGAAATATCCGAGTTCTGCGTTCACAGCAATCAGGCATGTCTGACTGTACTTACGAGAAGCTCTGGCTCTGTTTAGGCAGGGAATGGCTTATTTGTATAAGAAAAGGCTGAGTTTTAGGAAGCTAAAGGCTTAGAAAACTATGATGTGTCAGGAAGTTACGGCCTAAAATATTCTGAATTCCTCACCGTGGTCAACTGTATCTGTATGTCTTTAGCTTTTCTGCAGATTAATCTGTGTTGTACTTCTATTACCAAAATTAATAAATGCCTTACAGGCCAGTAGACAACTTGAGGGTGAACTGCAAAGTCCATCTCTTCTCATAAGTTTGCAGGGAGTTGTGGGAGATTTTGTTTCTTTTTTGTAGGGATGGAGCTTGGCTTTGTTGGTATCAAATGGAAGACACTGTGAATACTATTAATAACTGCAATCACACAGACTCCTCTGGGGTGAAGGCAGTTCATGTTTCCACTGTTGCTTGTTTTATAAGATGTTTGTTGATGGTTTTAGTTATCATAAACCTCGGGCAAAAGGATAAATGTACATTTGTTTATATAAAAAGTCTCTCCCTTTCTGTAAATAGCTTGTATTTCACACACACACACACACACACACATACACTCTAGAAATCAGCAGAAATCTAGATTCAGTGAAAAAAATGAGTAATTCTGTGGGAGCAATCCAAGAATTTCCAATTCAATTCACCTAATTCTACAGACCGAACTCACCCACAGCACAGCCCTACTGACTGTAAAGGGACTACACCATAGATGAAGCTTGCCCTCACACACTGCTGTCAGAGTGCAGCGATAGCTAGAATTGCACCTGCTTCCCGATCAGGCTGCAGACGTACGGCTGGCACTGGCTCAGTGTATGAAAACTCAGTATGTTCATCAAAGGGAAGACCAAAATGCTCTATATGGCTTTATTCATGAGTGAGGGATTATTCTTCTCATCAGCATTTCTCACCTGTGGATCTTGTCTCTTTAATTAAAGGTAGGTGAGCTTGTGCAATGCGCAGACTTCCAAAATGTTTATTTGCTTTCTCTGATTTTTATTCTCCCAACTTCAAACTTGCTAAATGAAAATAATGGGCGTAGATCTAAAATGGAATAAGTAATTGCTTGATAGTGTCTTGCTAACTCTTTAAAGTGCTGTGCAGCTGCTGATGTATGTTTGTGCTGGCATCGCGGAGTGGAGCCCTGGGAATAGGGAATCTGATTTCAGAGAAACAAGAGCTAGCTTCAAAGAAGTGAGCAACTCTCCCCAGCTGATAGAACTTTTACTGAAAGAAAACAACAATGAAGTAAGAAACACACCAGTAATATCTCCTGTTACTCCTCTGCAATCCTTTTCAAAACTTTCTTCTCAATTATCTGATTATATACTTCCGCTTCTAAATTCTCCCTTGTGGTAGTTTTACCTTTTCTGTTAGTTTAGGTGTTTGATTGTAGATTTCAGTGTGAGACCACATTACTTCAAAGCACATTATATTAGTTATTAAAGGAAAAAAGCCCTCCTGTAATTGCAGTATATCCTTGGAGGTCTCTTCAGAGTGGGAAACCAATTTGGGGGTATTATTCTCTAATAATGAGCTAGTCCAGAGTTTTTGTGCACTGATGCTAGGATATTTAAATATTACAGCTAATATAGTTTTATCATATTTATCTGGGAATGAACTGGTTGGAATAAACACATTGCCCACCAAAGTGTGTGCTCGACATTGAGAAAAGGCTGAAAAATGTAGGGTGTGAGAGGCTATTTTGAAAACTAATTATATGCTTTAAAATTTAATTTTTCAAATGAGAGGATTTTTTAAATTAGGAGGACCGGTCCTCCTCCCATTTCATTTAACACCAATTTGGCAATTTAGTAAGGAGAACAAGTCCAGATCTTCAGAGTTACAGATCTGGTCATCCTGTGGTGTAAATTCTTGACCCGAACAAAATCAATAGATCTAGACCAGTTAAGATGTTCTAGTTCACACCAGCTGAAGAACCGTTCTGATATATTTATGTAAAGAGCTCCCCATGTACATTACTGATGTACAATAACATTTTTGCCTTCACTTGTGAAAGATATTTCTTTTTCTTATACTTCTCTGAGCACAATTTCCTGACACTAATAGGTTGGGATATTTCCGTGGGAAGGTTCTATGGAAGTTGTTCTTTGAGTAGGGAGAGAACAGCACCAGTTTGTGTAGTTATTCTGAACGTATGATGGATGAAATGTCAGAAATAATTCCACAGACTGCGGATGTGTAATCCCAGGGGACAAATGCCTGCATTCGAAATCCCACTGCAGGTTTAATTTGCCCAAATGAATCACAATTGCAACACCCTTTGTTGCTTTTGCAAAACAGTAACAAAGTAACTCTGACAAATTACAAACCAAGAGCAAAGTGCCTCTGGAATTATTACATATCACTCATAACTAAATGTAGCTGATAACTCTTAATCAGTTAAAAGAGCTGTAACTAGGAAACACTTTCTCTGGTCCTGATCACTTTTGCTATTGGATGTCTCTGAATTGCAAAGACTTCAGTGACAATTGAGGGCCCAGGGACCCTCGGGAGGTACAGCCAGTGCTTAACTCATTGTATTATGTATAAAGAGCACATGATTGTTCCTCTCAATTTGAGAATGTGAAACAGTGAGAAGAAACCACGCTAAGCCTTCACAGCAGTAAAGTAATATATTCAGCACAAACCTGAAAACTCAAAAATGGGCTGGTCTCCTCATGCTGACTGAGTTTAGAGAAATAGTGTCATTAAGGGCTAGAGGGAAAGCCCCATTGCTTAGGAACTAGAAGGGATGGATGGTTTGCTATAAAATGGTACAGGAAAAAGAGATCGGGGAATAAATTCCAAGGCAATTTGATTATACATTTGATACACATTACCACAGACAGTAAATACCTATTGTCTTAATATAATCTGAGAGTTAGTCTTCTCTTAACTTTTATGGTCTCCTGGAGACTAAATCCAATTAAAAAATGTGGACAGTTATTTTAAGATCAGCCTGTCCTTATTTACTTCTTAATAACTGAGTCTGGGAGAAAGGGTTCTTTTCACCACACCAAGAACACAGCTGATGATACCAGCCCTAATTTTCAGAAGTGCCCTCTGATTTTCCAAGCATTAGTTTGCACCCACGACTGACTGGGTGGAAAGAGAACTGTTAGACCTTCAGCCCACATGGCATGCACACATGGAGGGTCTGGTAGATGCCCATTTTTTTTCCCTGTGTTATTGGTGTATAGTTATATACTTTTATAAAGGCCATGTCTGTGAGCTTGCTTGTGTATGAGAAGTCTTATTCCAAATAAGAGTACATTTAAAGTGGGAATTCAAACTCTCATGGGTATGCATTGCATTTTATGGAAATGGCTTCAGAATTCTGGTCCCTGAACCTTAGACAGCTTGGTGGTCAGATGGTGCTTCTCCTTTTCTTTGCTTACTAGCGCTAAATTTCACTTACAGTGTAAAAATTCCAATTTAAGAAATACACAAATGTAGTATACATTTGTAAATATCACTATTCCGTGTAAGCAATTCAGCAACTGCTTTCTTGGAATAGCAGTAATGCAGAAATATATATTATATTTTAGCTGTCTTTTTGTTTGCTATAGGGATGATGTGTAAAGATCCTGGATGAAAGCAGAGATGCTTCACAAGATCTTTGACAATATAGGAGTTGGTACATGTGATTCACTTGGTATTAAGAGGTAAGCTATTCTATAAAAGAGTTTGAGATCATATTCTGTCCACTCTGGCTTATGGATATTTTCATTGTGCGTATAAATGTCTAATCCTTTTTTTGAAGCCTGCTAATCTCTTGGCCTAAGTTATGCATAGTAGCAGTGAGTTCAACAGGTTAATTATGGCATTTGTTTAAAAATGAGAAAGGAAAAAAATACTTCCTTTTACTAGAATCTTTTCTGCTTCATTAAACTTTTTTTTCTTGAGTAGATAAACAGAAGAACCTGATTTACCTTCAGTATGATTCATTATTGTGAATAGTGTTATTCTTCTTACTTCATACTCATTTTTGTCAATTGAGTAGTCCCAATCTGTTTAATTTTCCTTCACACAAATGTGTGCATTTTATACTTTTTGTGAGGCACAGTTCAGTTGTGTGGGTTATCGGAAGGCAGCGAAACCATGCTATTGTGCACTCCTGCTCCCAGGACTGTGTATGGTTACATGAAACAGTCTTTAAATAAAACGCAGAAACAACCCTGGGAGCAGAGAGTGGAACCAAAAGGATGCCCTAAGCATTAGAGCTGTGCTTCCTTTTATGTTCACTTACTGGCCCCATGAATCCTGAATTCTCTCCTTGACTCTAGCATTTTCCCTAAAGGGTGGGAAATGTGAATTTGAATGCCCCGAGGCAGAAGGGGAAATGGGACCCACGTGTCCTTCTTCCTGTGTGACTGCTCTGACAATAAAGCTATTACATACAAGAAGGGGGAAGGCACTATCACTTTCTGTCTCCTCTTCCAGAAGTATTTTAACAGAAAACAGTGATCCCTTCTCAGTTCTTTGGAAAACAAAGAAAAAAGCATGTAAGATCTACACTCAGGAGATTCTTTGGCTACCAAGTGAATAGACAGTTCTGTAAGCTCTTTTGAACCCATTTTGAGGTGCTGGACAGGAAACACAGGCTGCTCATTCAGTATTTTGGATTTCAGTCTGGGACCCTTTTGCTGTAATGCCAGCCTTTGAGGCACTTAAGACTTAGATCACCTAGACGTCTTCTGAAGTCAGTTATCCAAAGCCTGCCTCTCTCGGGCTGCATTGACTCCTGCACATGCCTCTCTCTCTTCATTGGCAGCAGAGGCAGTTTAGACTGCCAAACATTTAAAAGGATGAAATTAGGTAAAATCCCACTTAAATGATTCTGCAAGTTTCAAGGCAGTAGAGAGAATTAAAACCTTGAAATCAGATTTTATACCTTAGCAAGGAAGTACAGAGCTGACTTTCCATTTTTATATTATTATTTTAATGCAGTTGGGGTGTCACCAGCATGGTTTTTAATCTGAGCATTTTCTGCTTGCAGCAGAATATCTCTAGCTAGCTTTGTCTGACCATATTGCACCTTAGCAGGAAATAAGACATACTTAGTACGTTTATTTGACAAGTACAGTTCAGTTGTAACCATTGTAATACTTCACCACTTGTTGCTAAACAATATGCCACGTGTTTTGTTGGAGTGATGGCTTCTCACTAATACGTGTCCTACTAGCTCATTCTTTGCTCTCTGTGTCATCAGCTGGGATAGGAATTTCCCTGCAAACATATAATGGGAGTGACAGGAACTTTTCATGCCATATCAAAATGCTGGCACATCAAGCACAGAAAAATGGCTATCAACGGATGCTTCTGATGATACTCAAAGTTGTTCCCAAACTGTCTCCCTCATAAGCACAGCTGTCCAAGTACCAAGAGAGAACTGGCTTAGTATTTATTTAGCCCTGTCTGGTTTTGCTGAATTGCAGTTCCTGTTTCAGATTATATTTATGCTTTTAGCTGGAGTTAGTGTCTTTTTACAGGAGTTGACTGGTCTTTTCTCACCTGTCTGGGAAGACTAAGACCAAAACAAGATTATCAGCAACAAAAAAGCACAGTTAGATGTTTACTTGGAGAAACTGTGTTGTGACATCTGAGGAATAGGTTTACCTTTGTGCCTGTTACTGGTGTTGCAGACTGGGTGAGATGGGAGGTGCTGGAGGCTGCAGACTGCTTCCCTTTGTCAGTTTTAAGGCATGTTGGTCTTGAGATCCATGTAATAATCTGTGAAAGGAATGGTTTCTGCTGCTCTGCTCGAAAAGCAAAACAGAGGTTTGTTGTTCTATGAAGAAATTATTTACCATAAGTGTGACATTCATATATTAACTTGATGTTTATATATTTTATATTTTATATTTATGTTTATATTTATATATTATTATGTTTATATATTATATATAATATTTATATATTTTATATCTATACTAATGCCCAGACTGACTTGACCAGAAAACTGGATGCAATTGCCCCTCTTTTTTTTTTCCAAAGACTTTGTTTTCCACAAGGTGAAACTCCTTTCATAGTAATGACTGTTGATAATGTACATTAAGAGAAAAGATGTGAGGAAAAAAAGTGGTACGCATTTTTTTCTCTGTTTGTAATAATGTGTAGAAGTCTCACAGCATCTGTATCTTCAAAGTCCCTTTCAAATATTATATACCTATCACCCCATCTCTCAAAGGCACACTGCATAAGGCTGTAGCTACAAGCAGACAGGGTTAAAATGCCTGTTGACATTGCCTGGGAGCCTAGCTATACTAAGGCTCTCAAAATGCGAATTCTTGAGGAACTGCACTGGACTTAGTAATGGCAGGTGATCCTCAAGCATTTTCCTCACTGGTGGTGAAGCGCTAAGGACTAGCTTAAGAGCATAGCTAGCGTGTGTGCCAGAGCCCAAAGTGGAACTTTTGGAGCACTTGAATTCCATCCTTTTCCTCAGATCATAATGCTTTTATGAAAAGTATGTTAAAAATGTCACTAACAGCTTTTAATTTAACAAGCTCCATCACTTTCTAATGGTGTCATGTCAATGAATTACAGCATTAGTACAGCAACTATTACTTGCAGGGTTTACAAGCACATTATCTTTATTTTTCTCATAATTACCCACAAATCTCAACTATCCTGGAGAATATAATCTACTGCAGAGTACTTCCTAATGGGACATGTGTGCCAGAGATGAAAAGGATTCTATAGCAGCAGAGAGCTGTACTTACTATGAAGAAGACCTTGATTGCAAATTAATCTTTTGAGTATCCCTGGCATAATGTATAGATCCAGCAAAGCAAATAAATCTTTTATGGCTGACAAGCGCATTAGAGACCTCTACCCTGAAACCTTTCTGTTGCTGACCATAAAGAACCAAAAGAGGGGGGCAGTCCTTGGGCGACTTGGAGGTGGAACAGCCATCTGCTCTCAGGTTCACCTGGTGCAGCTGAACTGCTCCAGTAATCCTTGGAAAGTGCTATATAGCTCCAAGGGATTGTTAATACAGCCTTGAGGATCCTATAATGATCCAGAGAGTCAAAAAAATGCAGTTCAGTCAGCTTTGTGTCTCCCACACTCACCTCACTAAAGGCCCAGACTAATTTGACCTAAAACCTGGAGTGAATTTCTTTCGTGTTTTGACTCTCATATATTTCACTTCTTTGCACTAAAAATTAAACTAAAAGGAAATGCAAATTTTTATGACGCTAAGCTTTGCCTGCATTTTCTTTCATGATATGCACCAGGTCCTACCACTCAATACAAGTGCGACATATGCTGTTAGGTGGGCCCATTAATTATGGTAGCTCACTAGACCTTTAAAATGAAAGCTACTGCCTTTGGTGGTTTAGGTGGAACAGAGATATATAACCTCCTAAAATATCTGCAGTAGCCCCAAGTTAACAGCCAGTATTTTTTAATCCTTTTAGTTATATTAATACCCTATTTTTTTCTGAAATGGAGTTTGCCAATATAATTTGCAATTATTACTTTGCATAATAAATTCATCATTTTGATCTTCTGACTCTGAAAAGCAAATCACCCTGAATATATTATCTGTGGGAAATGAATTTGTTTGTGTGTTTCACTAAGATATATACAAAATATTCCTCCTTCTGGGGTGGAAAGGAAGGGTGGGATAGATTTTAATAAGACAGAAAAAGAATCAAGACAATTTTTATAATAAAATCCTGTCTAAGCCAAGCTCTCACAGTAACAAATCCCCTGGCAGGAGGCCTGTCAGTGGACCGTTTCCAAGACCTCAGTCTGAACGGCAGCCAGAGGCTCTACAGAACAGGCCCAATATGGCTTGTCACCTTTCCCCTGTGACTCCTCACCCTGCTGCCTCATGCTTTGTGAACTCGAAATCTTGAGAGAGAGTACTTTGCCATCCTGTTTACAAACAGCCTATTTATTCCTCAGGAACTGCTTCGAAGGACATATCCAGGTCACCTAACCCTGTGTTGTCACAGAAACCATGAGCTTCTGACTTTTCCTGTAAGTAAGCCAAAAAGCTGGAAAATTGACTGGCTGGCAGTGGTACTGGATTGCTAAACTGTCAGTCCTCACTTAATTCACTATGTACTATAAACCCTGTCTTGAGTTTTAACGTGTAAAGGCATACTTAAGCCATAACTGTTAAGAGTCTTGCACTCATCAGCTTTGCGTGAAGCAAAGATGGATGTGGATTTTTTTGTTGTTTACCTCAGCTTCGCAAGATAATTTCAGTAGCTGTGCTTTCCTTTATTCTTCTTGAGGTTTAAAACTGTGCCGGCAGCTTCATGCACATTCTTTCCCTTATTAGTTCAGTTCCCAGGCTGACATTTTTGTCTCTGTTACAATTTTCATTTAAGCTAACATCTTACTTGCTGGGTTGCTCATTTGAGTCAATAGTCATGAGGGTTTGCTGAGAATACTAGCCAGGAGGCAATTGCTTGATGTTGTTTTGTTGTTGTTTCAGAAAAAGAATATAATAATAATTAGAAACAGTGAGTCAGTGCTGGTGCTCTTGTGGTCAGATATCATTTCTTTCATGTTAACACAGAACCACTCAATGACTTTTACAGCGTATCAACATCTTCTGTGGGCTGTATCCTGTACCGATTTACAGGTCATATTATTTTATTTACCTAATTGGTGTTGTACTGAGTGGAAACTGGTGAAGAATTTGGCCTTTTGAGCTCTGTATGCATTTAGAGAAGAGCCTTAAAAAATCTTTCCTACTTCTGATCTAATTCCATCATTTAGTAAATGTTCATATTTAGGCTTGTAATCTGACTTGATAAAATTATTCATGTGTATCTTTTCTTCCCACCAATACTTTGGCACAGGAAATGGATAGATCAGTGTACAGTAGTAAGATCTTGAGTTGCACATAATGTTCATCTGCCTCTTTGCAGACTGCATGTGAATACAGTATTCAATAAGTGCATAAGGAAGTATTTTTATTAGGCTCTTTTTTGCAAGGCACAATGGGCTAAGGTGGCTTTTTTTTTTTTTTTTTTTTTTTTGTTAAGAAATGAGACTGCCACTTCCACATGTGATATTAAAGAGCTACTACCCCCATATCTTTTACTTCTGTAGTCAATGCTGAGATCTCAGCCAAGGGCACAGCCTAGGCATTTGCATGTCAAGATGAAAATAATCCATTTTGAACCTCTATAGAAAATGTGGTAATAGTGGAAGAAGCTCAGAAAACATTACCCGTCGCTCTGTGCCATGGAAGTCTTGAGGGAACAGCATTCCAAAGCAGGGTGTGATGCTGCAGTACAGCGTTGCCTGTAGTGCTGGGAAGAGCACAAAGGAGAATTCAGACACAACAGCAGTTATCCTGACAAAGATTACATCTATGCTGATGGGAAAAAAATGTCAGAAAAAGAACTGCCGAAATAAAGGCTGGCTTCATCCTATTTAGTGATACCACTTAACTGAGATGTCTAAGCTAAGAGTGCTGTGACCACAGACTCCCCCAACCAGTCAGTGGGGAGAGAGAGGGTTCTAAGTTAGATATTAAATGTAGGTGGGATGAATTGAAGCCAAGACCTATTAGACAGGTACTGCAAAGTTTGATCTATGTCTAGACTTGCAGCTGGCTGTGCACTGTTGTGTTTTGCCATCAGATCTCTTCTTTTAGAATGCGTGTTACATAGCTGGTGCTGATCTGGCTGAGGCATGTGCTGCTCGGATGGAGTGATATGCACCAGTATGCCATATTGTCCTTCGCTGTTCTGGAGAAAGATGCATATGTCCTTTCAGAAAACCTCCAGAGAGTGAGAACCACTGTTCCTGCTGAAGGCCTGCATGCATGATCCAGAGCTGAAAGATACAGCCAGTCAGCCTACTGGAGGTATCATGCGTGTGTGACAGGTAGTCACAATTTGCTATAAATTCTGAGTGTGCAGGAAGCTGGGAGATCTACCATTTGTGGAGAAAATACCTTGCCTTATAAAACAGCTCAAATGCAAAATTCAAAAGGGACTGCTTCAATCCTACAAGCAAAAACCTTTTCCCTTATGAGTGACAGGGTTGTCAAGGCACCACTGAGCTGGAATTCAGCTCGTCCTCAGACTGGAGTCCTACCTCAGTGCTTTTTTCTTTCCCTTTGAACACTCGTACGAAGCCCGACTTGAGCTGTCCTATAGGTCCCCAGTCACAAGGGTTATTCCATCACAAACTTTGCCAGATTAAAACCTTTTAAATGTCCCTGGGAGGAACTGCAGCAAATTTGGACCCCCAACCTACAACTCCATTGCTATGTTCAGCACTAAACTACCTCCCTGCTTTCCAGGGTAGAACTTAGTGGCAGCTTTCTTGCTTTTTAGCCAGCGGGGCTCTCAGATGCAGTACATGTCCTGTTCTAGCATGTGGAGGTGCTGGGTTTGGTGATAGTATGTGCACCATCTGCACATTGCACAAGAAGAAAGTAAAACTCAGAAAAATTTTCTCAAGGGTTATAAAGTTCTGGTGTGGATGCACCCCACTGTCCACAAGGTAATATCCATTCATGGTAGGATTTATTGCTCAGTTTGCTCCTGAACTCTTTTGCATTGTGGATTATGGAGGATACCACATATCTTTTCTTCACCCACTGTCTCATCTGTAATTATCTCTGTTTTCCTCTTTCTAGCTGGAAGTGAAAGCTTAGCCTTCAACTAAGCACAGGAGAAATTTTATTCCAGTCTTTGGCAGGACAGTCAACTTCTGAATCTGCAGCAATTTGCTGAACCTGTGCCCAACAGGACTCTTCGTAAGAGTGAATACCAATTCTAGACTTGGCTCTCTAGAGCCACTCCCACTAACTGATGTACGTAACTTGTACCTAAGCAGGTTTAAATGATGGGTGTGAACTGTGGAGTCCAAACATACATAAAGACAAAGTTACAGAAAGAAAAGCAGCAAAGAGAAAAGAGTGATGAAGTCCAGTGTTTTATACTGTCTTGTATCTCCTCAGACCATCAGCTTTTTCAGCTGAGGCCTCAGCATGTTTGCACATCTGGAAACATCAACAATCCTGATTTTAAACTTGGCCTTTTCGATATCTGCAAAGTGCTGAAGGAAATGCTCCCACATAACTTACTCCCGTGTAAACATACTGTCTTTCAGGTTCTGGGGAGGAAAAATATACCACTGGACAAAAAAAAAAAAAAAAAAAAAAAAAAAAAAAAAAAAAAAAGGAAAGACTTGGGATCAGAAGAGGCATATAATATGAAATAAAAATTGTGGAAGACAATGTGCAAGAAGTCCACAGGCTTAGCAAGAAACTGCTAAAGACTGCTTTTTAAATAGAAGAGTATGTGTGTGTATATTAATGAGGCAACTTTGTTGGCAAACAGATACAAGGATGTATGTTTTATGTTATATTTTAGCTGTTATCCCCCTGATTAAAATGTGCCCTTTATTTATTGCTAGAACAGAATCTTCAGAACAAGCATACCCAATCTGTAGGATCTAACCTGAAATTTGGAAGCCAGCAAAATTACTCTCAGGCTCTCTTTTTGCCTCTGTTAATCCACAAGGATTCCTCCTTTGAAACAATCTTTTGTTATTCTTCTCCAGAACAGAACTGCTCCCATGCCCTTATTCTCTAGCTCACCTGAGAATTATCCAGGGTCCTAAATGTTAAGATTGAGATCTTTTCTGCAGAAAAATCCTATTTAAATCTCCTGGATATTTGGTAGGAGGCAAAGACTCAAAATCTGCAAAAATAATATGTGCTAAAATTTGCGGAAGGAATAAAATTAATGCATATGCCATGGCACTACCCTGTACTACTTCCCATCTGGGAGGAAAGAAATAGGCATTTCAGCTTAATAATATGCATGGTTCTCCCATTAGATTCCAGAACCTCTTAATGTAGATACACATCATTTTCTGGATATCAACAAACCACTTGAAGTATTATTTATACTCAAGGCTAGAATGATTGCCATGAGAATAATTGTGTAAAGGCTGGAATAGGAAAACAAAATTAACATTGCTGAATGGTATTCAGGCCTCAGTGATTTGGCAAACGTAGCAAAGATCACATGTCAGTTAAATGACAGATACGAGCCATTGCAAAAAATATAGTGGTATTTCTTGAAAATCTCTGATAGAGTAAAGGTTAATCTTATTAATGTTCTGCTTTGTATGTAGTTGTATGAATTCCATATGTTCTTTATGATTTCTGTTTTCAAACATCAATGATATTTGATTTTTTTATTAATAGTGTGTAAGGATGTATTGATTTTTTTCATTGCAAAAATAATTAAAGCTATTAAGCTTGGAAGAAAAAGATCTAAACAGATTAAATCCCAGCCTACAACATAACTGAGCCAATAAAACTAATGCTTCCATCAGTAATTACAGTGTTTTAGCCTTCATGATCAAATTTAAATGTATTTTATATTTTTCTCTTCAGGGTGCAAGAGTTGCTTTCTCCCAGCCAGCCTCTCCACAGCTTTATTTGGGGTGCATAACGTTTTAGATTCCCCCTGGGCACCCTGAGCCAGTACCAAGCTTATGAAACCAGCAAAAAGTTTCAAAAAAGAGGAAACATGCACAGTCTGCCTGGTATCAGTGATCTCTTGGTAATGCAGGCTGATTTATTCTGCTCTTCCTTAAAGCTGTCATGTAGATTGCTTTAATTCGCAAATGATGGTTGTGTAACTTTCAGGAATTCATGTGCAGGCGATATGCAGAGAATAATCTCTCTGATGATAGTCTTGTATTTAAGCCTATTTTTACCAGATTGTCTTTGTCCATCTTTTAAACAAAGATGCCCGACCCAGGTCATCACTTCCTGTTAGTTTAAGTTCTGGATCAAGGTTTTAATTTGCTTGTATATCTTCCTTCTCTTCAGTCTCAGCCTTACAGGCACTGGTTTGTTCTCAGGTCCGCTTTAGAGAATGCATAGGGTACTGTAATTTTCATAATTACCAAGGACTCTGGAAATTCCTCTCATATGTGAGTAGCTTCAGTTACTTGCGCAGAGTTTAAAGAATAGAAGTAAAAATACCTTGACGGGGTTTGAAATACATTAGAGCTATGTTCCCATTAAGAGAGGTGGTGTGCTAGGGTCATCATATGTAAAGCCATGTATGTAGCTAAGAGGAGGGAGATGGCCCCAGGAAAGCACCAGAAAAGCTGCACTGAAGCAATCCCCTGTGAACGTTTGAAAACAATAGGAAAAATAGCCCAACAGAATTTATGCTATGCTGACAACCAGTGAGTTGCAAACCAAGTGCAAGGCTATGGGAACAAATGCTGGAAAGGCACACATTCAACATCTAAACCAAATGCATCAAAGCCATTGCTGTCTCAGTGCTGCTCAACACACAACTTTCTGCCAAGATGCCAGCCTGAAGGCTATATGAATGCTTGAGACCTGCTCTGGTGTGCTTGGGCATGTCAGGGGACACAATGCTGTCAGACGTGGTAACACTCTAGCAGACTTTTCCATGTCCTTTCATGTTCCACACCTTTGCCTGACAATGAGCAATGTGCAGTCTGTTGACCCGTAACGAGCACTTTTTCCCTTTCATGTTTAACCATATTACATCTGGTGCCATTCCACATGATTTCCATGAAAGACAGGCACGTGGCCTAAAGGTAAGTGCATTTTCTATTTGAACCATTAGTTCAGTTTTTGACCTGCCACCTCTTCCATTCTGACCAATCTTTTAATCCACTAGATTTTAAAACTGCGTGGGCTTTGATTTTACCTCTCGGTCACCCTTTAAATCATTTCTTATCCCCTAATTCAATTAATACAGCTTAGTTAAAATTGTTACAAACATCTTTTGGGGGATTATACTCTTAATCATAATTTTTAAATGAATAGAATATTCAATAATCTGTATTCATGATGTGATCAGAAATAAAAAAAATCCTGTGAAAGCTATTTAATAATATTCTAAACGACTCAGCATTTAATTAAGGTTATTAGAGGATTAGAACTGAGATAGAAAGATGAATAAGAAATAAATCTGAAGTCTTTAAACATTGTTTTTAAAATGAATGACCACATTAAGATTTTCCAAAAAATGAAGTGGTAATACATTTTTTCTCTCACAAAATCCTGCTTTAGAGATATGTTTTTTGTGTTTGGGGGGAAGGGGAGGAAATTAAAGTCTTTGAAATTGTTCTATAAATAATGTGGACCCATTGAGTATCAGTCTGTCCCTTTACCGGAGCCAAAATAAGCACCCAAACACTGGGATTGTCTCTCTAACCGCAAGAAAAATCCTCTCCTATCTGCAAAATTAGGAACTCTGTTGAGGCTTTTGAACAGAACCCAGTGTGGGAAGATGTACTGTTCAGTGAGTGTACCAGAGGACGTTATGTACCCTTTCTCTCAGACCTTGCGGTCTATCGTGTACTCCACAGCCACACCATTTCCAGTCCATATTATTCCGTGCTTCCTTGTATGGAAGTTAGCTTTGCTGCCCGGGGCAGACACTACTACAGTCTTCCCCCTGCACACAAGTATTAAGAGATGTTATTTAAGACTGTCAGACCAGCAGTTGGGGCTGCATCTGATATACAGATGCAGGGCATAAATGCTTTTTATAGTGGTTTTTCACCTTGGACACTCTCACAGATTTCAAGCAGCCTCAATCTGGTTTTCATTTTTTTAACTTGGGTTCCCTGTAGCCATTCGAAAGTAAAATGCACCTCACTAAACCTATTCTAGGGGGGATTTAGGATCTGATTGTGCATTTGTTCTACAAATAGCTCCCACCCCAGTCTGTCCGTCATTCCACTTGCATAATTTCCACAAAAGCCTGAGGGAGTTCTTCGTGCAAAAGGACTTGAGGGTCAAGCACACTTTAGAAGAGATTCACTTTACTTTTTTCAAAGTAAACTTAAACAGCTTTAAAACTGTCCAGCATTTCCAACCTTAGATCAGGGCTAGTCACAAAAGGGCAAAATGTCGCCTGCTATTTAGATGTTTGAGGCTTGTTTTCCACAGGGCATAGGACCGGTCTGAGTCCCAGTGCCACATTTTCACGGAGCTCAATGTGCATTGAGTGTGGGTGTAAGACACTTAAAATAATTTCAGCAAAGTCAAATACTCAAAAGCTGTGTCATCACAGCAGATTACACTCTGAGAATAGCAGGAAGGAATTACATTGCACACTGTTAAAATGTTAGCAACCACATTTCATTTTTGAGAAGGCAATTTATTTGTCCTGAAATAAAGAGTTGATTATATCTCTTATTACTCTTACAAGAACTTGATATATCACAAAGTGGAAGAGTTACAACATGTACCAACTCTCAAGCAGGAAAAATGAACCTGATTCATAATTCACTTTGAGAATGTCTAGTTAGTCAATCAAGTGATTTGTAATCATAAAGGCTGCCAGGAATTGAATGAATAATGGACCGTACTAAAATCCGTGGATTTTCTAGTATTCTTATTTCATTATGTGACTTTTATTGCTATTTCTGATAGTTGTCTCTCTTTCAGTAGAACAAATTAAACTATTCATATTTACTGGAGGGAATATATTTGAATGTTTAATGTGCATAATGAATATACAAATGGAGTGACTGCTGTATGTAACAACCAAATACGAGATTTTTCTCCACAGAAGCTAAACCTTTAGGACATGAAACTTAGATGGAAACAGTTTTTCTCTTTCCCCCTCTCTGTTTTTCCTCTTGAAAGGATTTTTAGGGTAATCAATCCTAGCATAGATCATATTGTTACAGTACATTTTCTCAAGTTGTTTTATAACTATAGAAATGACATAATTCATATACCATAGCATCTGTTTAAGAGCAGCTGCTTTACCCTGTTTCTGTAGCTAGGACACTACAGAATCGTACGCTGTATGATTATCTAATAAGATGTGACCTCCAACTTTGCATTTTTAACAGTGATCTGATAGAACTATAAACAAGAAACAACCATTCTAAATCGGAAACTGTTTCTGCAGAAGTCATAGCTTAATACCTGTGTTGTTTAAATGTAGAAGTGCAGATTTAAAATACGTTTAGGTTTTTTTTCAGATTTTTGCTACAGATCAAAACTTCTCAACCACACAGGTAGCATTACACATTGAAATTTCAACTCATTGTTTTGATATTTTATTGTTATCTTCTAATTTTCTAAATATGTGTTTTTGGTATTCTGACAACTGAATCAGACAGTGTTGTGATCTAAAAATGATCAGTGCACCCACTTCGTGACATACCTTATTCTTGGCATGTTCCCCTGTGTACAGAGCAGATCTATTAACAAATTTTTGCCTCTTGTTCTGTTTTACATTTATACTGATGTAATTTTGTTTTACATGGTGAGGGGTTTATGTATGACAGAGAAAGAAGAAGTGTTAACTAATAAAATGCATTTAGTATATATTTTTACAACTGCACTGATAATACTTTAAACAGAAGGATTTTAAGTGTTTTGCTGGTCCTGTATCTGCAATCCAGATGTGAGGTTTAGACTTTCCTATTAAACCCAAAAGTTATTTCTTCATTAAAAGAATACACAGGACATGCGCATAACTTCACCTAGCAGTGAAGTACGTCCAGTCCGTACTAGAATGTGACCAACACAACACGATTTGTTTTGAGAGTAGGAATATCTTTTGTAAGGGGCTGATCCACTGAAATTGTACAGAAAACTGATTTCAGTGGTATCAGTAGGCTTTGGATCAAGCTCCCAAATAAACCTGAATTTAGCAAAACAGGATGCAGTTAGCCAAACTGGAATATAGCCAAGATGCTAGGGTGGTCATCCCTACTGTTACAGATGTTCTCATGCTACTTTAAAATAATCACAACGGATCAGAGCCTACATTTTCCACCTTCTCTAAGGCTGTTGTCTTTTTAAAGGGACAGCATCAAACCAAATCTGAACTACAGTGGAAGTGTAACCAGTTGCAAAATTCATGTATTCGAACATCTTTTATTTCCAGTAAAAATGCAGCATTCTGAACATAAATCTATGGAAATATTTATTGTCCAGATGGGATACTGTTGTGTCAGTGAATGAAAACAAGAACAGAAGTTCGAAAAATGAAATAGCAAAGTTGACTGGATTATTCTAGCTGTGTCAACTAAGCTGAGAAGAGAAAATTTAACATAATAAAATACTGAAATAATTTTATCTTTACTATTCAACTGCCTGGGGAAATCCTGAAATCAGAAGTTAAAACACAGTTAATTTTGATGGAGAAGTAACAAAGTTCATTTTTAATGTCATTTCTCCCTGCTAATGTCACCTTAAAAATGGCTTAGAATGAAAAAAAAAAAAAAAAAAAAAAAAACACGAAGTCAAAATATAGTTTTAGTCTGGTGTGCAGTATTGACTGGATTTAGGTTTGATGATGCTTTTTCCGACTGAAGTCACTGCCAATAAGTTTCTAGCTGAATAGGGGCCTTTAGCAGTTGTTGTAAGTTCTTGTTGACCACTCTAGAAGTGGATGTCCAGCAGGGATCATTTTCCAGCAGTCATGAGCTCATGCAGAAATTTTAGGGTTGTCATGTTAGAAAGGAGTGCTTCCTGGGATCAGACTGCCGCGCTTCCCTTTCGCTTTGAGCAAACAGCCGAAAGGAACTTACAATATGGTTTACTAGCGACAGTCTCCCCAGTATCCTGAAACATAGTACAGCTGAAAAGTTGCTTGGAGCCAGAACAGTATTTCTTTAGCACTGTTTAACGTAGTGTAAAATGAAAGGAATGGTTGGTGTAGCTAATTTTAATAGCTATGTAAAGCACTGGAACTATGTAGGATCCCACCATTTTTAACACATTGTCTGTGGTCATAGTAATGAGGCACCCATGTAATAAGCCATGTACTTTTAACTTTTTGCTCACTGAAAAGTAAATAGATGTCTGTAAAAACTAAAACAAGAAATCCATGTTCATTCATACAGTGTCAGTGTTCATGCCCTTCGCAGAGAAGTAGAAATTTGTTATTCATTAAACACTGAGTTTTAGCTAAACAAATAGATTTAATTATGCTGTACTTTCCATGTTTTTGCAAACTACAGAACTTTGATCTTTGATATAACAACACATACAACAGGGAGGTGAATTTTACTGCTGCTGGTATAAATGCCCCATAATAGCAGAGGTTAATGGGTGGGCAAGAGACCATACTTCCTCTCTAAATACTGCTCAGAAGTCTGAGAGTGTTAACCACTTGAATGCCATTTCATACATTAGGCAACCTCATTTAAATTTCTAGCTGAATATATAAAAAAGAAAGGAAAGTTGTAGTTAAATCGCAGCAGACTTTTAGACACCCACAACATACCAGCTGTTGCTTGTCATTGTCTGTTTCAATGAAAAATGCAATTATTGGTCTTTGTTGGGAGAACATATTTTCTGTAGAAGTGGTGGTGCCCACTTTTTGGCAAGTCTGACTGTGTTTGTACCCTGGCATACCAATTTTTTTCTGATTTTTCATTGGGCAATTTGAGCTTAATTTCTTAGAAGTAAACTGACAGCAACGTAGGTGAGATTCCCTGAAGTTTCTCATCTGCATAGAGCCCTGGAGATCTCCATTACTTTCATTTATCCATTATTTTTTATACTTTCATTCTACTCACACACATAGTTAGGGATATATGGTCTTCAGTAAAGAAGAAAGCTACTCCCTGCTGTTGAACATGGCAAAAATGAACTGTGTCAGAGGTCTGACTGCATGTTTACCTTTTCAGTCTGCATATTCCCATTAATACTATCCAGAAGTTGGGCCCAGGGCCTAGCAATTTTCTTATACAAAGTATATAAAGAGATGGATTCAGGGTTAGCAAGACACTATTCCCAGTTGTACCCATCAGAAAAGGTGGCTTTGTTTCTCTTCTCCATCAGTTTGTTTTGCTCTGTGCCTGTTGATAAGGGCCAACCAAAGCCAATACTTGAATCATCGAGAATTCTGAGATTTTATGCCTCTAGCAACTAAAAACAAAGTTCAAGACTCTCAGAAAATGTCAGAAAATTGTTAAGTATACTCAAAATACACTGTTTTAACCTTAATGAAGAATTCATTTTTAAGACAGGTTCTTTCACCTTAGTCTTGTTTCTTGTCTTTATATGAACTAGACGTGATGGATAAGATTTTGAGATTGCTGTAACAAAATGTTTTGATGCTTCCCTATTTAAAAAAGTGATGAAATTGATTATTCTTCTGAAACATGCTTCTGTCAAATCAGCATTGTCCTTGGAAACTGTTCTGTTGGATAATTTTTGGCCCATTAACAGTTTGGTCGGTTAGCAGTGCACTGTCTCTACACTACTGCATGTGTTGCGGCTCCATCTGATATATCTCACATTCGACCTCAGTTTTCTACAGTCAGACAGCTCTGTATGAACTTCTGGATCAGGTAAGTAGTATCTCCAGAAGTGTGCTTAGGATAAAAGCTTCCAACACGTGAAGGATCTCCCCAGTATTTGTGCCTGTGGCCATTTTTCCAAGCATTTAGAGTGCCCAGCCTTGTAGCCCTGCAGTATGCGTGCAGGCCTTAGTCACGTTTAGCTCAGTTGCTGAGATTTCAAGTTTATTCTGGTCGTGGGCCTGGATTCATGGATTTGGGATTCTGCCACCTGCCTCCATTTGCAAGTACCACAGAGGAGCCATTTTTTAGGTATTTGATGAGCATTTGGTTTGGTTGTTGCAAATTGGAAGCTGATGTAACTTTTCCTCTGCCCAAAGGGATTTGAATACACATTGTCCACTCCGTATTGCCCCCTAAAAGAAAACTCTTAACAGTTAAGCTCCAGCATGTCTTCTCATGCTCTCTGACCAATTTGTCTGGAGACAGTCTATGCAGCTTCAGCGGGAAAAAATGAATATATGACTTGCTGCAGCACACCAGCCGAACAAAGTGTTGTTCACCAGACCTTTCTCTCCAGCCACAGGCAGTTACGTTGATGTGATCCAGAGAGACAATTAATCAAGGTTTAATATTTTCCGTAGTTCATCGCTCTGTTTTGTTTCGCTTGTGCTAATGAAGATCGGATAGCACTGCCTGTAGGAGACGTGTGTCCACAAGTTCCTTTGGGAAGGAGAGGGGATTCCCACATTCTGGTAAGTGTAAGTAACCACAGCACTCTTGGATAAAAAGGTGCCGATTTTATCTCATCACCTTTGTTACCTTTTCATCCACCTGCCTTGAGAAGGGAACAGCTTAGGCACCTAACTCTGGCAACAGGTTCGGTATGAATCTGCAACGGACCATGCTGCAGGTTAGTACTCCCTGAACGGCTGCTTGCTAGGCATGCAGGCTTTGATGGAGTTTGTTCTGAAGGACGCACCCCTCTCTCTTTCTGTGGCGTGCTTGGGAGCCCACAGCACTGTCATTTCTCCTAGTATCAAGGGCTGGAAAGTTCAATATTGAACATCCAAATATTTGTGCGGATATAACTCCAAGAAACCATTAGTGTTTAATATACAGGATTAAACAATAAGCATTTATTTTCATTTATATAACTAAAATAAGTATGTTTTCAAAAATGCACTGAACCTGCTGTTACATCTGTGGAATTCGTGTGTTATGAAAACAGTTAGACTAACATGAAAATAGGGTGTGACCCAGTGTCCGTATCTTATCCAGTGAACCCTAGGAAACAATGGACCTGTGTTTTCCTAGCATAAAGTTTTCCTACTTAATGGGAAGAGAGTTTGACAAACATAATATTCACCTCTATTTCTTCTTCTTTTTAGATAAAGGGAGAGGGATGGAAAATCCTGGAGACAAACAAATCTCTTCTAAATTATCTATGTGGGAATAGATATGCTAATATTGCACAGCCGGTAAGAATCCTGTGGGGAGTCTAAACTTTATGTGGGCAGAGTCTAAGTAATGTTCTGCTATGTGCAAATCCAGCATTGGCATAGGAAGATAGGTCTTTTGCCCAAAGATGTACTGATCCCAGGGTCACAGCTGGAAATTGTGTGTGTGGTCTGTATCCAGCAGAACCTCGCAGTGAAGCATGCAGAATTCGGCTAATCTGTGCTTTGAGTTCCAGAAACGAGAAGCAAGTTTTTTTAAAGTGCATCGTAGTAGAGCACAAATGGCTTTGCTAGCTCTAGTCTGTTTTGTTCCCTAGTGGAAAGCATGTCTTCACACAGACTTCTCCCAACTGATAGAGTGGCAGCCCTAATGTATCGTTAGTGTATGTGCGAGGGTCATACAGCTGTCCCTTCAGTAGATATTAATCCTACATCCAGAGCTATGCGAGAGGTCAGTGTTTGCTAATCTAAGAGACTCTGTTTCTCTCCAGTCCTGCAGGGATGAAAGGATGCGAGCTTCACTTAAGCTTTTTAAGTTTGATCTGTGAGGGATTCTGCCTGTTTCATTGCAAATGGGAAGGACGGGGGTGGAAATCTGTCTCCATTTGTAACTCAGACTGTCCAAGCCAAGAATATTGTTGTTATTATTTGCCAAGAGCAAAACTTTTTTTTGGTGTCTGGCAAAGGAGCAGAAAATTTGCCCTACGTGAGCTGAAAAAGATCAACAAGGAGGAAGGGGTGGAGAAGATGAGAGTGTTTGCTCCCAAGCAAGGCAAGTCCTGCTTTTACCTCCGAGCCTCTCTGGGCCTGGCTGTTGGAGCAGGGAAACTGCCAGCTGCTGCATTTTGTGCCTTTCCTTTCAAAGTTGCTTGACAGTGAAAAACCGTCAGGATGCTGGGCCAAATGAAGCTGTATTATACCAGGAAAGGGGAGGCTCTGTAGCACCAGACAAGCCTTTGAAGGGAAGCTTGTGGCTTTCCCCAGGACACCAGCATTTTCCAGGCTGCTGTGCCTGCGGCAGCCACCCTTTCCTTACTTCAGGCTAACCCGCTGGGAAGACATTCCCTGGAGAATGTCGGATTTGCAGGGATCCCCAGGAGCGAATACATAACCCTCCTTATGACTATTATTACAACTCCTTCAAATGCTACATTAGATGGAGAAAAGCTGGACTTTACGTGACATAGAGGGATCTCATGCAAGTAAATATACGAATGGTGCTCAGGCAGGACAAGGAATATTTTCTTGCTTTATAGCAAGAATATCTTGCTGTTACCCAAGCGATGGATTTGACCTGAAATTACAGTAAATTAGCATAGGAAGTAGCAGGCTAACATCCTCCCAGAAAGCAGAAAAAAATAGGGTTAAAACTCTAGCATTTCCTAGGTTTGCCATGCACTTGTATCTGTGCTATGCAGTACAATAAATTTGCTGTCCCTTTGAAAGTAGCTATTGAGCTACTCTCATCATAAGGCAGATGCAGAAGTGAAACAAATGCTTCTCTACTCTCAGTGCTATCCAAAAGTGCTGTTTCGGCATGGCATAGCTTTGCAGAAGCCCGAACTGGAAAGACATTAGCACATGACAACATTACTTTTTACCACATGACTAATTACATCTAAAGTTTAACTTGAGAACACTAAATCAATACAATTTTTAGTGCTGCATTGCGAAAACAAGTAGAGTAGCACAGCTGACCCATGTCTGCAGACGGTAAAGCAGTTCTGGAAAGGGCAGTGCTGTGGCTTGACTACCAGCAGCAGGCTGCAATATGGGATTTTTCTCTCCTTCCCTCGCCCTTCCCCATAACATGCACTGGACAGGGTCCCCTTTTCCTGCCACATGGCAGTGTTTCAAGGCCTTAGTTTGCGATCAGCTCACCCAAAAGCATGCAGACGAGTTGATCTGAGGGAGCCCCGTCCCGGCCACCCCCACGGCAGGCCAGGCTCTCTGAGACCCGACATAACCGCGTTTCTTCGCGGTAGCCCAGACAGGCAGACTGATCGGTAGTAGATCAGCTATAGAGGGGCCCCGGATTTTAAGAAAGAATTGACTGTGAGGTGTACTTAGTCCATCTAGGACACCTACCCCGGCTGTTAAGCATGAACAAAACATTTGTTCAAGACCGCAAATACCCGTCATTTACCTGCAACTACTCGCTGAAATTGCTATTAAAACAGCCCCTCCAAAGGGCCCTGCAAGCTTTTCTGTAACGGGGGGAGGGGGTCGGAGAAGTCGGACTCCCTTTTAAGAATCGGTAATTTTACAGCACAGCAAGGAAAAACTTCTTTATGGCTTTCCTGGGACTTGAGGATTTTGTGTTTCTATTTTTACAAGAATGGGCTGATTTGTCTTAGGCTATTACTGTCTATTACTGCTGGAAGTCCCGGGGAAAGGTGGGAAGCAGAGAATTCTGGCAATCTGCCTAAAGAGAAATCAATGAAACAAATTAATCCTTCGCAGGCTGCAATGACACAGTAATCCATCATTCAGAGCTGCTTTTATACACCAAATCAGAGAGCGGAGGAAAGAGCCCTGGGGGACATCATAGACAACAACTTACAGCAACACTGGGAAAATACTAAGGAATCAGTTTATTTAAAGAGGATAGATTTCAGTTGATTGCCTATTTCGTTTTATAGAGATTTTTCTTCCGTAGTGCCGTGAAGCTCTGGGCGGATGGCTCTATCTGCTGAGCGCCGGCTCCGCGCATCCCCTCCGCGGGGTTTCAGTACGGCTGGAAAACACGAGTCCTTTCGGCCGTGCTGGGCGGGTGCTGCTACGGGACCCGTGGAGGGGCCGTCGGGGCGCCGGGGCCAGGCGGCTCCTCGAGGCCCCCGGGGGCTGCGGGTGCCCCCGAGGGCGAGGAGGCGCGGGGGGCGCGCTGCGGGCCGTACCGCGCCGGCGGGTGCTCGGGGAAGCCCGCGGGCGGGGACGGGGAAGCCGGGCGGGGGCGAGGGCCGGTGCGCGGCGGTGGTCGCCCGCATGCCGAGGGACGGCGAGAGCCGGGGCCGGGCGAGGGGCGCTGACCGCCCGTCCGCGAAGGGCCGGGCACCCCAGCCGCTGCTGCTGCCGCCGGCGGCACCGCCACGCACCCGGTGCTGAGAGCGCGGTGCGGCGGCGGTCGGGCGGCGAGGGGTCGCTAACCTTCCCCGGCGGCCGGCAGCTCAAGGCGCCGCTGGGCTCCGGAGGCACCTGCGGAGGGGCGGCGGGCGGCGCGGCTCCCCCTCGGCAGCGGGGAGCAGCGGCGGGAGGCGGCGCTGCGCCCGGGCGCGGGGCTCCGGGGGCCTCTCCTGGCCGGGAGCACCGAGGCGCGGGCGGCAGCGCTCGGCCCCGCTCGGCCCCGCTCGCCCCGCCGCGGCAGCGGCTCTCGCAGCGGCTCCTCGCCGCTCGGCGGTGCGTCGCGCTAGACCCTGCTGAAACCGAGGGGCAGAACAGCCGTTAGGTAGTCGGCGGTTTCGCGACACGCTCGAAATCCGTGCAAAACGCGCAAAACAGCCCAGGGAAGAACCGCAGCGGAATGACTGAGCCGGGGAAGGGCCGCCCGTGCTGCTGAAACATAAACACCAGGGTGCTGTTAGGAGGCTTTTTTCCCCGGCCCTTAAGGGCAAAGGAGTAATTTTGGTAGCCCGCTTGCGTGTTGGTTTCACCACCGCGGACACTTGGGAGGCATGTTTTATTCTGACTTTCCCCTGCTTTGAAGAGATGGATAATGTAAAGACCTGGCGGTGCTGCTGGGGTCAGGAGAAGTATGCTAATTGGGGAGCCTAATTGCTTCAAGCAGTCGTGCCTCTAAACATGGAGAGCGCAGTTGATGAAGTCAGTCTGTTCCTAATAAAATGAAGAAGCACTGAATTAAATTCCCAAGAAAGGGACTATAAAAGTTTCCACAGTGTAACTAAATGACTTCACCTATACTATTACCCCTCAGATGACATCTTGAAAGAAGGCAGACTCGATAGAGCCTCCATATTCATAAACTGGCTGTGCTTAGGCCAGTAAATCTGGATTGATTTAAAAAGGCTTTTTCATCCTCCCAATCAAATGAAGTCATTGTTAATTAGATGTTTTCTGTTCACAATGTCACTATTCCCCGCATTACCTGCTCACACGTTTAGTGAACTTCTTACAGCATCTGGAGCCGCCGTTTTTGCGGTATCGGGTTGAAAGGTGGTTTCCCTTTTGCGACTCCCCTTTCAGGGCGAATGCTCTTCGTCCTGCTCTCGGCGGGATAAATACCGCCTCTGGGTGGTTTTAGAGGTGACAAATGTTCCTGACCGGGCTGCGGAAGCGGGCCCCTGCGAGCCCCCTGGGCTGCCTGCGGAGCGGGGCACCGCGGCGGAGAGCGAGGGGCTCCCGAGGCAGCGCCGCGCCGCCCGTGGGGCCCGTGGGGCGCCCGCTCCTGGGGCCCGGGAGCCCGGGCGGCGCCGCAGCCCAGCGGCTGCCCCGGCCGAGGGCGCAGCCTCGGGGACGAGTGCGCGGCGGGAAAAGAAGCCCAGACCGCCACTTTCAGCTGAGGGTGCCTGGAAACAAAAGGAAAAACCGAAGCTCCGGTTTCTCGGGTTCTCCCCGTCGTGGCGAAAGGCGCAAGGTAAATGTTGGTGTGCAGCCCGCTTAGTTCAGTGGCTTTCTAAAACGTGCGTTTTCCTAGCCCGCTTGTCTGCTTGGAGAAACTACGCCGATGCTACTTTAGTGTGTTTCTCACTTACTATCGAAGCACGACTTGATATTATGCACAGATTCAGCATTTCACAGCCCGGCGCAGAGCACACGCCTAAGAAACAGGATACGAGCTACACCCCTCAGGTCGTGATCCGAGACGAGGGTATCCTAATGAGGGGCAGGCGACGTGTGCGATGCTGAGCTAACTCTGCACCGGATTGCTGGGGAGCGCAGCGGTGCGCTGAGCAGTGCACGGTTTAGCCACCCCTGTCTCAGGCTCGCTGGAGAAGGCAGAGGCGTCCTATTTAATTAGCTACAGCAGGTGTTTTGCCAAGTGCTTTGCACCGAAACCGGCGACCTCCTCAGATTTTCCCCGCAATCTTTTGTGCCATGTAAGCCCATCTTCATCCCACTTAGAAAGAGTCAGTCATGTTCTTCGTGTGTCTCTCCCGGAATTGGCTCCAAATAAACGGATCACAGATGTAAAACTATCCCCCCAAGACATATGACTAAGAATTGTCAAGGAGACTTTGGTCCACTCTGCCTGTCTATTACGCCAGTCACTCACAGTGATCCCTGCGCGGTGCCATACGTCACCGTGACACTGATCCATGACACACTTTAATGCTATTCAGGGATGCTTCGGCACCGCCGAGCCGGCTGCCTCCACCCTGCACCTTTGTAACTCGCTGGAAATGAATCCTCTGGCTTCCTCTCAAAAGGGCCATTATATAGCTTAAATTAAAAGCGACCATCTCAGGCACTTTCTAGCCAAACCGCGCTGTTCTGGGGTTTTAGCCATTTCCTTGGCCTGGGTCTTTGTTTTGGACTCCCCCACACACACCGCTCTCTTCTTTGCCTGGGCTCCCACGCTCAGGCGCTACCCCTGCCCTCCCTTTCCCCACCTCTCGGCTGAAGACAGCCTCTATTCATCTCGCAAGGTCGCTGCTGCCTGCCATGCGTTGCACCGTGCGTTAGACGTTAAGCGTTCCTGCAATTAAACTGAGAAAATGCATTTCCACAAACGAGCTATCTATAGCGAGCGTGGGCGGCCGCCAGCCTCCCCGCGCTCCGGCGCACAAGCGGGGCGCCCGGGCAGCGCGCACGAGCCGCCGGCGGCAAAACCAGCTTCTCCCCCCGCGCAGCGGCGTTACCCCCCCGGGCCCCTCGCCGGCTTCGTGGCGGGACCTGCAGCCCCAGCAGCGCCCGTGCGCGCCGGGCCACCCGCGGGCAGCTGCACGGCCGGGTGGAGGCGTGTCGCCCCGGGCAGTGCCACGCGTGTGCGGGGACTTGCCGCCAGCCTCCCCCCGCGGCCACTCGTGCGCCGGCCGCCCACGCCGCTGCGCGCACGGCGCCGAGCCGCGCTGCCACTCGCCCCCGCCCCCCCGCACGGCGTCGGTGGCGCATTCGCGCAGACCCAGCTCTCGGGGGGGGGGGGGCGGGGGGGGCACGCAGGCTGCGGGGAGTTGAGCTGCCTCCTGCCTTCATCCAAAGCGGGAGGGCTGAGAGGCGGGCGGGGGAGTTCAAATGGAAACGGACGGGATGCCGCTGCTTCCCACAGGCTGGATGTGCCCCTTGCACCCAGCTAACGCTCCTCGGGCAAAACGCCTCGGCCCTCGCAGGCATTTCCAACGCAAGAAAAAGAAATCCCAGCAACATAGCGTCCAGTGGTGGCAGCTCCGCCCGACCGCGCAGGGCTGAGCCCGAGCCCCGCCGGGATCGTCCGTCCGCTACCGCGGGACCGGGCGGGGAGTGAGAGCAGCCCGTGCCTCCCCGCCGCGCCCCGACCCGCCGCGCCAACTGCGCCCGGCCGCGGCGCCAGCGCCGGCTGCCCCGCTGCTCCCGCAGCCCCGCGAGGCCGCCCCGGCCCCGGCCCCGGCCCCGGCCCCGGCCCCGCAGCGGCCGGCGCGGGGCGAGCGCGGCAGCGGTGCGCTGCGCTGCGCGCCCGCCGGGCTTGCGCGGGGGCGGTGGGGCGCCGCGGCAGGGCGCAGCACCGGGCACCCCAGCAGCGGCGCGGCGGGGGCCGCGGGCCGGCTCCCGGTAACCGGGACTTGCCTGCAGCTGCTCCTCCCCGGTTAAAGGGCTGCGGGAGGGAGGCAGACAATAGCCGCAGCTGAAACACCTGCGATCTATCACTGCAATAAAATATGTACAGTAATGTGGAGTAATTGCTCTTTCCGCTTCCAGAGGGAGCTCAAAGCCGGAAAATCAAGGTTAGAGTCTTCCAAACTGTAAACAGTTTCCACAGGGCACATCCAAAGCGTGAGCAGATAGACAGGGAGACAGACAGACAGACCCGCTTGTCTCAGAAGGGACTTTAAGATTCATTTAACATTGTGCGAAGAGGGATAAAGAGTCTGTCAGTGTATATTAATCTGTTTAGCTACAGCACAGGGACGTGAAACTTTTACCTGTGTGCAATTCAACAGAGGTAGCGGAAAAGCCACGAGGTAGAAGGGAAAAAAAAAAAAAACAGAGCCGGAGGTAAAAGGTGAGCAGACACCGAACAGATTTACGGCCGGATTAGGACCGTAATAATGAATTCACTGCAGACCACAGGGTTGTTTAGCAAGTATATAAACTCTGGCTGGAAATAGCTACGTACTTGTGCGTATCCCCACAGGGATCACATATGTGTGTCTACACACACACTATGCACACACGGCTGTATGTGAACGCTTGTGTGCCCTGTGTGTGCAGGGTTTCCGGATCTGGGCTTGGATACATGTCTGAGTACGAGCGTGTTAAGTTATAGTATGGGATTTGGGTATATCCATCCACCTCTGTGGGTTTACGTGCGTACATTTCTGTGTATGTTTTCTCTCCGTGCGGCTGATGTAGAAGTATGCGTGCATCTGTATCACATGTTTTATTAAATGCACATAATCCCATTCGGTGCTTCGCCGTTCAATAACGGCTGACGCTAAAAATTTAATGCTGATTCCGAAATGGCAAACTCTAATTAGAGATAAAGAAGGTGCCTCAAAGGCAAACCCGCCGGAGAGCGGATGGGATTTGCTCGCTGGGGGAGAGGTTGCTTTGCTGGGGCCCTGGCAGGGACGGGCGCAAGTGGCCGAAGTGACATCCGCGCTGCGCGGAGCTCGGGCAGCGCTCGGGAGGGCAAAAGGCTCCTTCCTGCTGCTGCCCGGCCCCGCTGCCCGCTCGCCCGCGCACCCCGGCTCACACACACGCAACCACACCCCCCCGTCCCTGCCGCCTGCTGCGGCCCGGCGCGCCCCACCGCGCTGCCCCAGCCCGGATCCGCCGGCGCGGATCCGCCGCCGCCGCCCGCCCTGCCGCCGCGGCTCCGGCACCGTCACACTCTGCGCATAAATCACCCAGAACAAGTTGCAGGTTTGTTTCCTTCGGGGAAAAATAAATAAGTAAAAATAAACAAATGAATCCCGCTTTATTGCTCTTTTAGCAGAGAGATGGCATGTCGGTGTTTACAAAAAGGGAGGGAAGGCGGGGGGGGGGGGGGGGGGAGCGCATTAGAGAATCGCGATCGTCTTCCTGGCAAGTCATTACGCCTTCATCCCCCGCCAATTAACCGCACCTCGCAGGGCTGCTGCTCGCAGCGGCGCTGGGTTTAGAAGTAGGGGATGCCCCTGCGTGCCGGCGCGGTGCCCCGGCTGGCGAGGGGCGCACAGGGGCCGCGACGGCGCTGCGGCCCCCGCGGTGCCGGGTCAGCCCCGGGCGGGGGGTGCGCGCCCGCGGGCCCCCGCGGCTCAGGTGCGGAGCGCAGCGCCTGTAGAGGAGGGTGAGCGGGGCAGCGACAGCTCCGACCCGGGATGCGCCCTCACAGCGCAGAGCCTGCAGGACTCCTCCTCGAGCAGGCAAAACTTTTATTTTTCCCCTTTTTTCCCTCCCCTCCGCCCCGCTCCCGTCCCGCCCCGCAGGCAGGGGCAGAGGCAGCGCCAGGCTCCCCCGGGCGCGGGGCAGGGAGGCGCTGGGGAGCGGGGCGCCCCGGCCCCGAGAGCCACCGCTTTCCCGGAGGGAGCAGCAGCTCCCGAAGGCGCCTGGCGGCCCTGCTGGCATCAGCCACGGCCATCAAGCAGGGCTTCCACCCACCCACCCCCCCCGCAAATTCTCCTATGTTTTCCTTTTTTATTTCTCCTCCCCAGGGGTACCCACCCCGTGATGGAGCCTTGATCCATAGCAGCCCAAAAAACAATTCTGTTTTATCTCCTTACAACAGTAGTTTTGTGCACTATAATGCCACATATATAGCAATGAATATGCATAGAGAGCTCTGAGAGCACACGAATGCATACATTAAAATGTCACCTTCCCTACCTGTTCTTTCTCTTAGTTAGTTCCAACAAAAGGTATCCCGGATGCTTTTAGTAACAGTGAATTAATTCCAAATATTTGGTACACAAACTTCGCAAGTCTAAAGGAGATTAATTTTCCAGAGTAATCCAATTAAAAGATTTTTAAACTAATCTTTTTGCAAAAAAATAGTGGAAAGCTAAGGAGGAGAATCGTTCTTACAGCAGTGATTTATTGCGCTAGTTTGATCTATGGAACGAGGTTTCCTGACTTGGAGATGACCACTTCTCCCCCTGCCCCCGCCCCAGGGTCGCAAATGTACCCCAGCGCACATGCGGCTTATTTTGATATTTTTATCTTTTTATTATTATTCTTGGGAAGACTGTCATCCAGGACTGACTCTCGCCTTTAACGCACCAAGGAAGGGAGCTTGGTTGCTTACAAGTACCCTAGACTTTTTAAAGTGCTAACAGATTTATGGTCTCTTTTCCGACGCCCATCCAGAGTAATTAGCACATATGTTCTAAATAGATGATAGTTTTGTGAGCAATAAAGCAATTACCCATCGCTGGAGCTGACAGTTCCTCCAACTAAACTCCAACCAGCAGCTAATTGGAGAAGTCATTTCAGCTCCATTGTCTGCAATTAGTCCTGCTAAACTATTACACCCAAACTACCTGGTTTGAGGTTTATTTATTCATTTCTATTTGCATTCGCAAGCGCTTCCCGAGTCACGCCTAACTTTCCCGGGCGCCCGGCGCCTCCGGGCTCCTTCCTCTCCCCCGGCACCGAGCGAGCCGGGCTCTCGCCGCGGAGCCCTTGCGCGGTCCCTGGGCACCGGGGGGCTCCGGGGTCGCCAACATTTGTCCGCGGTGCCCAGCCGGGCTGTTAAAACAGTATTTCCTCGGCTGTTCAGGGGCCGCAGCCGGTTTGGCCAAATGGGCGAGCGAGGGCGGCGGGGTGCGGGGAGGAAGCGGGAGGCGGCTGGTGGGCTAAGATAGCGCCGAGCCCCTTTCTTTCAGCTGGAGCTCCGCATTTGGGGGCAGCCTGGGCGACCCCCGGCCCCCCAGCCCGCAGGGGCCGGGCCCCCAGGGGCGCCCCTCGGCGGCGGCGGGGCACGGGGCCAGGTTTGCGGTCGGGGCAGCCCTTTTCTGTCAGTGCTCGCAAATGCCCCCTCCTCCTCCCCCTCCTCCTCCTCCAAGGTGGAAAAAATTAAAAGGCGGTGCAGGCTCAGGACTTGTGCACAGTGAGTGGAAAAAATGTGTTAAACATCGGTTTGACGCCCCACCGGAGCTTCAAAATATATACCGGCTGGATTTCTTCTACTTAATTTAATCTTTACTGGGCTGGGTTTCTTCTCGCCATCCTCTGACCAGAGGTCCCAGCAAAACGTATCACGGGAGAGCGGAGGGAGGGGAGGAGGGGCAGGACTGTGTAGTCCCTCATTTGGACTGCAGGCTTGAGCAGGTATTTAGCAGGGAGGCACTCCAAGGAGTTTGAAGTAGGTTTCTTAAGTCAAGACTCCTGCCCAGGGCTTGGGCTGGTCCTGGAGTGAGCAAGATTTGTGTGTTGGGATGGGAACTTGTAGCCTTAGCAACAAAGTAGTCACTTAAAGGAATTTACAGCGAGAGCATCCTGGACTCAGCGAGAAATGCCAGTTTCTGAGCGGCCCGAGGGGAGGAGGTGGTGTCCTGGCTCGGATCGCGAGGTCCCTAGCCCCTGGAACACAGCTGCTTCTATTGGCCAGCGGCCCCCAGTTTTGTCTGCCTTTCCCTCCCCCCTGGCTCTCTAAACACAATAGCCAGCCTTGGAGAGACGACCGCTGTGGGCGACAGGAACCCGCACTCACCTCCCGCGGGCGCTGGCGCACGACTCGGGCTCAGGGACTTGGTACCACTGGCCGCAGCCCAGCGCCCGGCGGGCGGGGGGCGGCTGGGGAGGGGGCTCCCGGGCCCCCCCCGCCTCCCTCCCTGCGGCCGGGGGGAGCAGCCGCCCCCTGCCACCCGCGGGAAGAGCTACAGCAAGCCCGGGCTGCCAGGGTCACCGCCAGCGCAGCACCCGCAGGGCTCCGCGGTGCGGCTCTGCCCCGGCCGCCGCCGCTGCCCGGCTCCGCGCCCTGAGCCCGGGGCAGCCGGGCCACGCCGCGGCCACGCGTGTGCGGGGCGCGCAGGGGGCGCGCAGGGGCCCCGCGGGGGCTGCGCGCCCGGGGCAGCGGGGTACGCGTGCACACACACGCCCGCAGCCGGCCCGGCGCTCCCAGAGTGACCGCGTTTTCGTCGCTCCAGAGCCCTCTCTCTCTCCTTTTTTTCTTTTCCATTACGAGCGATTAGATGGTGTCTATTCAAAGTTGCTGATCCAGAGAGAAAATAGGAGTAGATAAAAGGAGATTTCGAGTGACCTCCTCGTCCCTTTCACACCAACCTGAGCCCCAGAATAGCCAAGGATCAGCTCGGACAAAAGCCCTTTCCTTTTCCCTTTCAGCTTCAGAAGATTCAGTGCAAGGGGTTAACAATAAAACATATAACTCTAGCCCGGTTTGGTAGGATCATGCAATTCTGTATACTTTATTAACGACACCGTTGTATATGCCCGGGCTTCGCCCCTAGAAACGTGTGAATAAAAAAGCCTTTGCGTGGTAAAATACATAGCAGCCATTTACAGCTTTTGTGCTGGGCTGGAGCGATTTGATACGTTTATTCTATTTCGTTTAAACTTTACCTAAAGCTCATCCTCGTCCTCCCCACGCAGCTAGAATACGCCATAATAAACATATCTTACTACTGACAGTTTAAGTGAAAATGCTAAGGTTTATTACTTAGATCAACTTCTGACGAGGTAAATATGATTATATCACCACTGTTGTTACCAGCCACATTTCCCGAGCAAAACACTTTTGCACTGTTTTATCTTAGAGGCAGGGGAGGAAGTGACATTAAATGCTTTAACGTATTCGATCTTTGGTCTGCGAAAAGTCCAACTCAGACCTACTTCTGATAGACTAATCTCTGCAGTAAAAGAAATGGGATCTTTGACAGGTAACTATTAAGGAGATGATTATATAGTACAGTCGATTGCATCGTCAGGACAATCTAGCAACTTTCAAACTCGTTTCCAAACGTCAACTCTTCATCAAAAGCTCTAGCCCAATTCAGAATAAGAAATAACACCGAATTCATCCCTAACAGAAGTCGAGGATTTAAAATGCAGTCAGATGTGTTTCAACGCAAAGCCTCCTGTTAATGGCTTTTGTACACTTTTGTTTCTTTTGGCTTCGGCGCTTAGATGACCGCGGCTTAATTTGTGCCGAAAGTAAATATTTGGTCCTGGATTCACCAGCGTGTTGAAAATGATTCCCAGATTTGCCTTATATAGGAAGGTTTGATTTGCATCAAGGGGTCATCAGTTTCTTTTCCTGGAGCTTACTTGGGAATTGCCATGCTCCTTTATACCTCTAGACAAGTGGCCTTCGCTTTGGGCGCTTGCTCTGCCCACCCCGCGCAGACGCTTTTTTAACTTTCATGCACAGATTTTTACTTAATTTTTTTTTTCGAGGCAGGCTTCGGATGCTCAGGCGTTGCTGTTCGGGTGGATGGCGAGCGCAAAGTTGTGATTCAGCGCCCTGCTTTTGCAGGCTGACGCTGGCGCCCAGAACTTTTGAGAGCGAACAAATGACAAAACCCAGCTCGCAGCAGCCCCGGCTGTTGGGGAGACGGCGCTGACGGCAGATTGCCTTGCCGAGGGGGTGGCGGGGAGGCTGCGGGAGTGGGGGGGGGGGGGGGCCGCTGTCACGCTGCGTTATGCCAATGAGGGCTAAAATAATTCCCGGGAGCGCGGGCGGTGGGCGCGGAGGGAGGGCGGCCGCGCCCGGGCCGGGCACACGGAGCCGCCGAGGGGCCGCGGGCGCTCCGGGGGCCCCGTCGGGGCCCCCGGGGCCGCCCGCGGCCCCTCGGCGGCTCCCGCTGCGCTTGGCCCCGCGGAGCTATTGCTACCTGCCGCGGGGGCCTGAAGGCTGCCGCTGCCACAAGTGATGCTAGAAAATTGGGGGGGGGGGGGGGGGGCTATTCTCGCAGTGGTTTGCTCCCCTGGGTAATAGAAAGGGGTCTGCATAAAGAACTCCCCCCCCTCGGGGTGTGACCCACCGAGCAGGGGGAGCAGGAGGGAGGTGCCGGGCAGGTGCTGCGGGCTGGCTGCAAGTGAACAGCCTAAAAACCTGAGGAGAGGCCAGCCATGCCCCCCCCCCCCCCCCCCCCCGCCCCCCGGCTGCGCGGGGTGATACAACCCACCGGAGACTACTTCCCAAAGCAGGGAGCGGTCGTTTCCCCCTTATAAAACACAACCTGCAGTCAATATATCTTTTATTGTGCTGTTAAAAGCTCTCGGTTGTCCTTCAGATGTGGCCAAAGCGGTGGGGGAGGGAGAAGGAAAAAATAAAAAAAAATTTTTTTTTAAGAGGAAAAAGGCCTGGGAGGAAAGGCCCCGGCCCTGCCGGCGGGAAGCGAGGCCTGCCCGGGCGCTGCGCCCTGCCGAGGCCTGGCCCGGCACCGCCGGCTGGGGACCGCGCCGGGCCCGGCCGGACGCTGCAGCCTGGCGCGTCCCCCCGCTCCCCGCGCCCGCAGCTCCGCGGCAGCGCAGCCCGGGGGCGGGTTCACGCGGCTGCTGCCCTGCAGCGCCGGCGGTCACCCGCGGCGGGGGCGGCAGGGACCGGGCAGCGCACGGGCTCGCGGAACGGAGGTTCAAAATGCCAGGGCTCTTTTATAGTTTCCCATCTTTAACGCATTTTCTTGTCCGAGCAGGGGATGATTAGAAATGCTAAAAGCTGGGAACGAGAAATGTATTTTTGCATGGCAGAGCCGATCGCTGGGTCCTATGACAGCAGTCTAGGTATTTATTGCCCTTCATGTACTCCACCGCGTATGTATGCGTATGTGTGTGTATATATATATATATTTATATGTATGTACGTGCGCGTGTGTGGTGTGTATGTGTATTTATACATATTGCTTTGTGGAGCTTGGCAGGTGAAGCAGGCACTTAACATTTGTTTTGAAAAATACAGAATACAGATCTCGACCCCCAGTTTACATGTAGCATTCTCCTGTGTTATTTACAGAATAATACCACCTTCGACTGGGTTTTATGCTTTCCTCCCGCTTCCCGTCAGAAAAAGGTTTTAGAAGCTGTCACCACTAATTGCCAGAATTAACTTTTCCTTTCCGGAGGGGACAAGAGAACTGCAAAGCAGAGAGGAGCTAGCGCGGTCCCGGCTTCGGTCACTCCAGGAGGGAAAAGGAGAGAGAGAGAGAGAGAGAAAGAGAAAGAGGGAAAGGGGGAAAATCCCAAACAGCAAACTATAAATCGTCCCCAGAACCCTGCGACCTCCAGCTCCCAGGCTGGACCCTCGCCTGAGGAAAGCGGGGTCTGGCGAGGGAAAGTGAACACGAAGTTTGAGGGAGTCCCCAGCCTCACAGCGTTGCTAGCGCGGTCTCGTCTGCCCATTCCAGATCCGCTGAGGTTAAAAAGCAATCAAAGCTCATTCCTCAATTAAATGTGAGTTGTGACCACTTTCAAGTATTCCTGTAATTTGTCGGGGAGAGGAAATGCCTCCTGTCGATTGAACTTTGCTTTAACCTGGGCAGCTGAGGAATGAGACCAGTTTTATTGATAGATTCACTCCGTCCCAGCTCAGCTGCTACCAGTCTCCTTCCCCGCACAACAACAGGACACAGAAGATGGACTTTTCCTCGGGAATCCCGCAAACTTTACCAGTCCTTGAAGCCTCGGCTTTTTTAAATGCATATTTAATAGTTGCTTTCTACAAGCAGCAAATGAAAATCAGCACCATTTACAGCAAGGAGAGGGGAGAAAACACCTCCCCCCAACACACACCCTTCTAGACCAGAGCAATGCGAGTGGGTCTGGGCTTCCTCCTGCCTCAGTCCAGCTCAGAGGAATCTGATTGCTGCCCCTTTAATCTGTTGACACTATCGCCCAGATAAACAGGCTGCCATCGATCTTTTCATTAGGTGATCAAATAACAAACAGAGCAGGTGAAAGACAAGAGCATTAGTATGCTCACACTTCCTTACCGGGCAGCCGGCCGCCGTTACTAGCAGTGTAAGTCGTGCTCGGTATTTACGCGGAGTAGGTGCTTGTGCCTGCAATATCGGCGCCGGCCAGCTCCGATAAACACTGCGCTGTCCGAGCGGGGGGAATACCGCGCACGTCTCTGTGCCCGGGGGCGGGGGGGGATGTCATGTCCCAGGACAACATGCTGAAAGCTGCGGGCTGCACCTATCCCGCCCGCTATCGCCCCGCCAGCCGCCGCCCGCCCCCGCCGCACCGACCCCGGGACCCCGGGCCCGCGCCGGCACCCGGGGAGCAGCCCGCAGCCGCCAAGGGGGAGAGCTGCCGCGGCCAGGCGGGCCGCCGCGCAGCCCCGCGCACCGCCCCGCGCAGCCCCGCGGGAGCAGCGCCGCGCCGCCCTCCCCGGCCCCGGCCCGGCCCGGCCCCGGCCCCGGCCCGGCGGAGCGCGGTACTTGCCTGGGGTGGGCTCGGCCGGGCCGGCCCAGCGGCGGCCGTGCGCGCTGCGCGGAGACCTCGGCGGCGGCTCGGTCCGTCCAGCTTCTCCCAGGCTGTCTCCTGTCTGTGCCTCTGTCTGTCTCTCTCTCTCTCTCTGCGTCTCCCTCTCCCTCTCTCTGTGTGTCTTGCTCTGCCTCTTTTACTCCCTGTCTCTTCACAGTCTGGGGAGTAAAATCTGGATGATATACATACGGAGCTCGCTTTTTTGTCTGATTTAATCTTATTCGTTTCACCTTTTCACTGACCAAGAGACAGGACCGAGAGTTTATTTGGAAAGAAGGAGAGGGAGGAAAGGAGCCTACTGTTGCATAGTCAATAACATCCTTTTTATCAATGCAATGTACAATAGAGACGGCTTGGCCAAGGGACTCATTGAAAATCTCTTCATTATTTCAGGACAAAATCGAGCGTTTATTCTGGGCTCAGAAATGATGAAGGATTCTCCTCTCCAGGCGCCTCTCAGCCTCAGGTTTCAGCGCTGACACAAAAATAAAATTGTGATCGTGATACATCAAAGTTGAGGCTTTCTTTTTTTTTAATGAAAGCAACATCTCTTTACAAAAATAATAACAATAAAACTTCTGTCATATATTTCATCCCCTTTCCCCCTGCAGTTTTTTCCCCCGGCTTCCAATCTGATTATAAACTTTTATGGGAGCTAAGAAGAGGGTAGTCCCTCTCCCTCTCTCTCCCTCTCTCTCTCTCTCGCCTTTTTTTTTTTTTTTAGGGTTTGTTTCTTCTTTGTCACAGACAGGATCCCGACCTAAGGCAAATTTTAAACCTCTCGCAGAAGGGGGAGGCTTCAGGGAAGGGCGGCTCGTGAGAAAGGAGGCTAGGAGAGGTACACAGTTAGAAAGAAGGGGGTTCTTTTCCCCAGTGCAGTTGCTTTAAAAAAACAAAAAGAAGAAGAAGAAAGGAAAAGGGGGGGGATAAAAAGCCATAAAAAGATTTCGTGGCTTCCTACTGCTTCAGAAGAGGCAGCGGCTTTGTGCGCGGCGGAGGGGGGCGCGGAGCCGGCGGCGGCGCAGCGCTCGGCGGGCGGCCTGTCCGCTAGATGGCAGCCGGATCCAGCGATTCCGCCCCGCTCCGCGCCGCCACCGCCACCGCCACCGCCACCGCCACCGCCGCCGCCGCCGCCGCCGCCGCGCCCGGGCCGCGCCGGGGCCGCGCCGGGGCCGCGCCGGGCGGAGCGGAGCGGAGCGGAGCGGAGCGGAGCGGGCGCTCAGCGCGGCGCGGCGCGGCGCGGCGGAGGGGGCGCCGCGCCCGCCCGCCCCCCGCGCCCGCCCCCGCCGCGCCGCCCTCCGCGGGCGCGGCCCCGCCGCCGCCGCGGCCCGCGCTCCGCCCGCATCGCTCGGCGCGGGCGGCGCGGCCACAACTTACTTTTCGGGGTTTATTGCTGGCCGCGGGGCCCCGCGGCGGCGTGCCGCGCTCCGCAGGAGGGTGCGCGGAGGGCGCAGGGACCCGCGCGGGGTCTGGTCCAGGCCCTCCCCCATCCTTACCCCCTCCCCCCAAAATGCTCTCCCCGAGGAAAGAAGGGTGCTGATTCCTGATCCCGCTTCACGGCACCGTGAGCCCCACGGGGCGATGGGCAGCGTGATGAGAGGAGGGTGGACATATTAGGTGAGGAATGAGAGCGCGAAGGAGCGACAACAAAAATAGCCCAAAGTGGAGCGGGAGTATATGCAGATGTAAATATGTAAGTGAGTGTGTACACACACACACACGCACACACACACTCCTTATTGTATGAAGCATATTTCCTTCTCCATCATTAAAATCCCTCGCCTGGCTTTTGCAATTGAAAACAGACACAGAAATCCCATTTTAAAATATGAAAAACTTTTCACGGTGAGCCCAAATCGCTCCCTTTTAATTCCCCTTTCCGCCTATCGCAATGCATCCTCCGCTTTTGATGTGTGTGCCGGGGTGTGTGAGAGCGAGCGGCAGCGAGGGAGACCATCGCCGACCCATACTAATCAGGTCTCAAAGTAAATAGCAGCGCAGGGCGATCTCAATGTAAATTGTGCTTGTCAGAAGAATCCCCTCTCCCTCCCTCCTCCCTCTCCCGCTCCCCCTCCCTCCCTCACTCCCCCCTCTCTCCTCCCCTCCCTTCCCCATCCCAGTCAGTAGGTAGCAGCGAATAAAAAAAAAAAAAAAAGGAGGAAAAAAAAAAGACCTGGGGGGGGGGGGTAACCAATGGAGTGAAGGAGGCTTGGCTAACCTTAGCCTCCCATTTTCTCTCCCCCCAATTCAGGGCTCTGACCAGTCAGTCGCCTTTGATTATCAGTTGCCAGCAGCCCTTCTCTTGGCTCCTTGACACGAGCTCCATATAAGGCAGCGATCTCCATAGAAACGTGTCAGTTTCAATAGTAGTGTCAAAGTTCACTATATACAGACATTCGCGCAGATCCCCCTTTCGGAAACATTGCTCTGCTAGGCTTCCCGTTTAAACGCATTCATTTTTTGGGTCTCTCCCTCTCTCTCTCTCTCTCTCTCTCTCCCTCTCTCTCTCTCCCCCTCTCTCTCTCTCTCTCCCCTTTCTTGCATATTCTATTAGTTGTTTTTTTCCCCTTCCTCTCCCTCTTCTCCTTCCTTTTCTTCTTTTTTCCACCCTTCCTCCTTGTGTCTTTCGCTTCATTTCTGCAGGAGAAGAGAAGAAGAGAGAGGTGAAACTAAAAAAAAAAAGGAAAGAAAGGAACAGGGGAAAAAAGCAGAAAGAGAGAGAGAGACAGGGGGAAAAAAGCCCGGAGAGAGAGAGAGAGAACGCGTTCACATCTTAATACCGTTATTATTTTGACTATTCTTGTCTATTTTTTTATTTTGGGGGAGGGTTTTGCTTCTGGCTGATGAGTTTTTACCCGAAATACTTTTTTTAGGCAAACAAACAAAAAAGAGAACCTTTTTGGGGGCGATTTCCACCGATTCTTTTGCAACCGGCGCCGTGTGCTCTCACAGAAGAAGACGGAAGGGGCAAGGAAGAGGAAAAGAAGAGGATTTATTTATTCGACCTACTTTGGATCTCTCTTTTTCCTGCGTGTGTCATTATTATTCCCGTTCTCTATTTTTACACTTCGCCGTGAATTCGTCTCCTCTGCGAATTTAGTCACATCCGATTTTTTTTGTATTTTTTTCCTCAAAAAAAAGAGAGACAGAGCGCGAGCGAGCGAGAGCGCGAGAGAAAGAGACGCGACCGGAGCCTCCTCCGCCACCACCGCCACCGGCACGAAATCAAACTGCCTCAGCTCCCAGCCCGCCTCCACCGCGCTCCCCGGCACGGCCGCCCTGCATGGCTGACGGCGCCCTGCCCCGGACCTGGCCCCCGGACACCTCCATGCCCTGAGCGCCGGCGGCCGGCTCCTCTCCGTGCCCCCAGCGCCCGCCCGGCGCCCCCGGAGCCCGCGGCGGCGGCGGCGGCGGCGGCTGCAGCGGCGGCGGCGGGAGCCTCCGCGGCGGCGGCGGCGGCGGCGGCCGGGCCCCGGCGGCGGCGAGCGGCGAGCGGCGGCCGCGACCTCCTCCTCTTCCTCCTCCCGCGCCTCCTCCTCCTCCTCCTCCTCCTCCTCCTCCGCGCTCCGGCTTCCTCTATGTCTGCACGGGCTCCGCGCTGCTAGCGCCCGGACCGCGTGTGCGGGTGCGGGTGCGGGTGTGTGCGCGGCTGTGCGGGCGCTGCTCTGTGTGTGTGTGTGTGTGTGTGCGTGTGCGCGGGTGTGTGCGTGTGCGCGGGTGTGTGTGTGTGTGTGCGGGTGTGCGGGCGGGTGTGCGCGCCGCGCCGTGAGCCGCCCGTGTGCCCGGCGCGCTGCTCTCCTGGATGCCTCTCCCGACAGCCCTATCTGCCGTTTCTGATTTTGCAACTTGAAGCGGTGGCGGGGGGGGGCGGGAGAGGAGCCGCCGAGCGGGCCAGCGCCGGAGCGAGCGGCGGCCAGCGGCGAGCCGGGCGCTTGCCGGGAGCGGGGAGCGCGGAAGGCAGCCCTCCGTCGCCCCCGCCCCCGCCCCGCCGGCGCCGGCGAGGCAGCGAGCGCGAGCGGGGGGCCGCGGAAACCCCGGCAAAGCCCGGGCACGGCCGCGGCGGCGGCGGCGGGCGGCGGCGCGCGGGCGGCGGCAGGCGGCAGGCTCGGTGCCCTCGCTCCGCGCGCGGCCGCGGCGCCCGGCCGCCCGCCCCCCGCGCGCCCCCCGCCCCTGCGCGCGGCGGCCCGCAGCGAGACGCGCCGCTCCCCGGCACTTCCGCGGGCCCGAGATATGGCAATGGTAGTTAGCAGCTGGCGCGATCCGCAGGACGACGTGGCCGGCGGCACCCCGAGCGGCCCCAACGCCGCCGCGCAGCCGGCCCGGGAGCAGCCGCCGCAGCAGCAGGGCGGCTCGGCGGCGCCGCACACGCCGCAGACCCCCAGCCAGCCGGGGCCGCCCTCCACGCCGGGCGCGGCCGGCGACAAGGGCCCGGGGCAGCAGGGCTCGGGCCAGAGCCAGCAGCACATCGAGTGCGTGGTGTGCGGGGACAAGTCCAGCGGCAAGCACTACGGCCAGTTCACCTGCGAGGGCTGCAAAAGTTTCTTCAAGAGGAGCGTCCGCAGGAACTTAACGTACACATGCCGTGCCAACAGGAACTGTCCCATCGACCAGCACCACCGCAACCAGTGCCAGTACTGCCGCCTCAAGAAGTGCCTCAAAGTGGGCATGAGGCGGGAAGGTGAATATTTCTTCCCTACTACGCTATCGCTCTCCTGTGCCTCCATATACGTGTGTGCGAGTGTGTGAGAGAGTGTGTGTGTACATGCGTACACACACGCGCATATACACACACACACACACACACACACACACACACACATATATATATATATTTACAGCTCTCCGTGGCGATCTAGGTCTCGCTATATTTACATGCACATGTCAATCTCTCCCTGTGTCTGCACTCCATCTGGCAGCTTTGCACCAGGTTTTGTTGTTATTGTTGATGGTGGTTGGTGGTGTTTTCTTTTGCTTTTTGGTTTGTGCCTCCTGCCCTCCTCCTGCTCCTCCCCACCCCCTTCCCCAGCACCGCCACACTCGTCCCTTCCCTGCTCATTGTGCCGAGAATTTATTATTATGATCGCTCGGTAAATATTTATCATTTAGCCGCTATCTCCGCGTGTGTGTGTGTGTGTGTGCGCGCCTCTGTGTGCGTGTGGATGTGGTTTTGTCTATTGTTGGCATGAGACTGGGGGGGAGGTGGGGGGAGATGCATCCCTCTGTACGAGATGTGCCTCCATTCAGCTTCCTTCCCCCCCTCCCGCCCCATCATTTCTTTTAAAACCCGCAACGCTTCTCGGTAGATCCATTCCCGGCCTCATCTTTCCTGAAAGAAAGATGAAAGACGTGTAAGTAGGAAAGAAAAGGGGGGAAAAAGAGAGAGGGGGAAATGTGCTGCTGTCCCTGCGCTTCCCCGTGCCTCCCGTGCCCCGGCGTGTGCTTCTGTGCGAGATGTGGCCTTGTTTTCACTCCACGCGTTCAAAGGAAAGTTTGTGACTGAACCGGGTTTCTGTACTTCTGTCATTTTTTCAGCACGCTGCTCATTTTATTTCTTCATCAAACTCCACCCTCTCCTTAAAGCCTGCATACAAATTGCGATTTATAACCTATTTACCGATCCTTCTCATTTTAGCAGAATTCATAGTCCGCATCTGGCAGTGGGCTCCTCACCATTTCCAAGTGCTCCGTTATTTATTTCTTTTTCTTCTCCTTTACGAGAGTTGCTGTGGTTTTCCTTGCATTAAGGCTCATTTTCGCGTAGGAAGATTTCCTGCCCTCTTTTCTCCTCGAAATATATTTCTCGGTTTACAGTTAAAGTTTATCCGGTGACTATCGTTAAAGATGTCTTAGAGTCACATCAGCGAAACAGTCAGTTTTGCGGAGTGGGGATTACTACTGCCTTAATTGGTTTTAAAATTATATTTTATATGCCACAAGAAAAGGGATGGAGCTGCTCCAGATCTGAAAGAGCTCGCAAATATGACGACTTCATTGGTAGCTCCAGGGGCTGTTGGTAGGCGTCTGGGAAAAAAAACAAACTTAGGATTGTGCTTGCAGCTAATTGAAAAATAACTGCCAAGTTTAAAAGCAGATCGGAGAGGGAGAGGTGGGCTGGAGGGCAGGCGGAGCAAGGTCCGGCCCGGCAGACGCGGAGGGCTCGGGGGGCAACGTCCGTGCTCTGCTGACCTGGAAGAAAAGGGAAAGTTGGGAAAATGTGGCATGCTGCAAAGATGAATTATCCGTGTGCGGGTGCGTGTGCATGCGTGTGCATGTGTGTGCGTGTGTGCGTGTGCATGTGTGCATAGAAATAAGCCTGAGCAGCCGTATCTTCTCCTTAAGTTACCTTTGTTTACAAGGCATGCGGTTTAAAACGCTGGCACTGATGAAGTGAAACACACACTCACACACACACACACACACACACACACACACACACACACACACACGCTAAAAAAAACTTTGGTCAGCTTTCGGGACTCGAGGCATGCTTACGCTCTGTGTGGAGATGGTTAATGAATCCAGTGTTTTTGCAGTTGCAAGCTTGTGCATTCACTGTGCAACGCTGACTGCAGGCTTTTGCAGTGGCGACAGCGCACCAAAGATATTAATTACACCGTCCCTTTTTTTTTCCACGAATGTTTGGCTATTGTAAGTTCGGAGCTTTTTGTTTTATTTTCCCCCTTCCCTTGATAATATTTAATCTTTCTCTTCCTTTTAGCAGGGAGAACTTTGCCGGGCGGGGGAGGGGGGTCCTGTACGGAAAGCTTGCTCTGTGTAATAAAGTTAGCGGTGGGGAGCTGGGGGGCTGTGACCTGTTCCAGTTTTAAGGGTAACGATGTGATATTTTTGAAGAATGTGGCCGCATTTATTTTTATGATTTAAAAAGGAAAAAAAAAAGCATCTCAGCAGTTGACTTGTAAATCTCAGTGCTACCAGGGCAGTCGGCTGGGATGCACAACAGAGCTTGGCTATGTTTATAACAGCTGGCTGTGATTTTTAACCCCACTTTCCTACCACCCGGAGGATTTCTTTGATTTTATTTTTACGTGCGGGGTTGCCTTTTGTTGCGGGCGGGGAGGGGGCCGGGGGCGGATTTGTCTTGTTTGCCTTGGCTTTTTTTCCTTTATTCCCCCCCCCCCCGCCCCGTTCCCCTCCGCTTTTTAATCTGTGTTTATTTTGCTAAGCCTGCCCGTGGCGGGGGGCGGGGGGCGCTTGGCTGCCGCTGCCTGGGGCTGCCCGCGCCGGGGCGGTGCGGGTCGGCGCCGGCTCCGCGGCCGCGGCCGGCGGGCGCGGGGGGCCGCGGCGCTGCGCGGCGCGGCGGGCTGGCGGCGCGGCCGGGCGATGCCTGCCGGCCTCCCGGATGCACATTTCCTCTGCTTCTCTCCTTCTTTCCGTCAGCGGTTCAGCGAGGAAGGATGCCGCCCACCCAGCCGAACCCGGGCCAGTACGCGCTGACCAACGGGGACCCCCTCAACGGGCACTGCTATCTCTCGGGATACATCTCGCTGCTGCTGCGCGCCGAGCCCTACCCCACCTCCCGCTACGGCAGCCAGTGCATGCAGCCCAACAACATCATGGGCATCGAGAACATCTGCGAGCTGGCCGCCCGCCTGCTCTTCAGCGCCGTCGAGTGGGCCCGCAACATCCCCTTCTTCCCCGACCTGCAGATCACCGACCAGGTGGCCCTGCTGCGGCTCACCTGGAGCGAGCTCTTCGTGCTCAACGCCGCGCAGTGCTCCATGCCGCTGCACGTGGCCCCGCTGCTGGCCGCCGCCGGCCTCCACGCCTCGCCCATGTCCGCCGACCGCGTGGTGGCCTTCATGGACCACATCCGCATCTTCCAGGAGCAGGTGGAGAAGCTCAAGGCGCTGCACGTCGACTCGGCCGAGTACAGCTGCCTCAAGGCCATCGTGCTCTTCACCTCAGGTGAGCGCGGGCGGCGGGCGGCGCCCCCGGCCCGGCCCGGCCCGGCCCGGCTCGGCCCGGCTCGGCTCGGCTCGGCTCGGCTCGGCCCGGCTCGGCCCGGCCCGGCGGCGCGCAGGGCCGGGGGCTCCCGCGGCGGGCGCGGGCGCGGGCGCGGGCGCGGGCGCGGGCGCGGGCGCGGGCGCGGGCGCGGGGGGGAGCCGGCGGCTCGGCTCGGCTCGGCTCGGCTCGGCCGCGGAGAGGGGGCACCGCGCACGCGGCTCCGAAACGCCGCGGCCCCCTGGGCGCCCCGAGCGGGGGGCGATGGGGGCGCGGGCGCCGGGCGCCGGGGGCTCCTCGGAAACGCGCTCGAGCTCGGGAAAATACCCAACAACGTAACAGGAGCAGGAAGTCGGAGGGGGCCCGTCCCAGCCCGGAGATAAATCTTTCCGCCGCGCGAAACCGCACAAATATTGGAATTTTAACAGATTGCCTAAAAAAACAGCAAATTAAGTGGAGGCGGTGGAAACATGCGTGCATGCATGTTAACAATTTTTCTTATGATAGATGGTTCAAATTAACTAGCAGGAAAGTGCATTAACATCGCCTTTGAAGTGCTCTGGTTGTAGCCTATAAGAATATAATGCATCTTTTATTATTATAACCTGCGCGAGAGAAATTTATAAACATCAAAGACGAATGATATGGAGGAAACGTAGGAAATAGAAACAAGGCGAGATAAGAAGCCTCGCAATGTCACTTTTTAATTATTATTCTAATTATCGCCGCGATGGGGCTAATTGCCACTTTTGGGGCTGGTTTGTTTTTCTTTTTTTCTCTTTCCTCCCCTTTCTCTGTCGTGTTTCGGTTCCTTCTCTTTTTTGTTATTAAACTGACCTTCCGAGCTGCTAATAAATAAATAGTTCCAATAAATCTGACTTAAAACTAGGCCGAGGCAAAATTAAAAGCATTCCTGAACAAAGATGGCAAATCGTTCAAAGGCCTTGTTTAACAGTAAGCAGTTTATAATCCATCAATATTTGTTGCCTTTCATGCATGAAAAATAGTATTTACATTGTATTAAAATGACTCTTAAATTTGCACAATATTGTAATGTAGCAAATGTAGTATTAATATCGATTTGAACATCAGATAATTTATTTAGACAGGAGTATCTAATTTGTATGCAGGGTGGTCGAAGACATGTACTGTGACTGCCCCCTTTTACTTCCAGTGCAAATGCAGTCTTAGTGTTGGAGGGAATATTTCTTTGCAGAGGATAAAGTGCAGATCTTAAAACAAATGGAAGATTTACTGAATAGCCAGCTCGACATTTTAATGCATTTTATCTTAATAAGTCTTCTTGATGGAAACATGTTTTTCAAAAGTGACAAAGAGACCTGGCAGCATTTATCAGGCTGATTTAACTCCAGAGCCTGCCTGCAGCCTTGCATACTTTCCATTCCCATTCATTTCAGGATGTTCATCAATAAATAGGGCCAATCTGGGAGAACCCTCCTGTTTTCAGACCCAGCTTCAGGAGATTATGCCTAAATAGCGAGAGGCTGGACTGGGTCTGAGCGCTTCTCTCCGCAAAAGGTCCCAGGAAGGCGGTTGCCCCAGATGAGGACACTTTGGGGGGATTCCCCCCACACACACACACTTTCTCTTCTTTTCTTCTTCTTTTACCTCCCTCACACGATCGACCTCGGCCAGAAATGTAGCTAGTGGCTTTAGAAAAGCATTTCATTTCCATGTATTAAAAGCAAACGTAATAATTAAATGTTTAGTAGGGGAGAAGCCGCGTCCCACAACCGCGCAGAGCCTGGATGGAGCTGGGAAAGGGAACAATAATATTATTTTGGAGCAGGATCGCGTGGGGCATCTCAGAAAATGGAAATACAGCTGTCAGGAGTAATCTCCCCCTTCCCCTTACCCCCATCCACACATTTCCACTTCTGACTAAACTTGTTTTGATTGCTTAGCCAGAGGGGAATTCATGGGAAGCCTTTCTCAAAGTCATCCAACTTTTAAACAAACTTTGACTGATGGAAAAGACATTTTTAGGCATATTGTCCTAAGTCCTTCGCTGAGGACTAAGTATTTAAAGCTGGCATGGGTTTCTCCTGTTGTGGTTTTTACATTTGGGCTCCGGATAGTATATTTAATCCGGAAAATTCTGGAAGCCATCCAAAGACTGGGTCATGACCCAAAACCTGCTGCTTTCTTGCTTCTTCTTCTTCTCTCTTTTTTTTAAACGTTATTAGTTCATACACTTACCTCTTTCTTGTAATAAATAAATGTTTCCAGGAAAGGACCAGGCTAGATAACATAAATCCAATAAATCTATTTGCAGCGCAATAAGAACTTTGATTTCTAGTTAGATGCCAGCTGATTACACCTATATTTTCTGAACACTAAACTCTTCTGAACGCGTAACATGAAATACATTCCCACTACTACAAAGGGGAAGGCTGGAGTGTGCTGAACAGTAATGGTTATTTATTTACATAATTTCTTTTCCATAGACTGCAGGAAGAAATATAGAGCTTTCCCTTATTGACACACTGCCACATAAAAAAGTGAGGCGCACAGAATTTTCACATTGCCCCGCTTTCTTAGATGGGGTAATAATTCACCTTTGGTAAACACGTATTGCATTATTTTTTCCATGGATCACTTCCATGGATCCCACCTCTCTGGAATGAATAATCTACTTGAGCTTTGCATCCTTTAATTATTATTTTTAATCCCGTTTTAAATGGAGAATTAAGCTACCACCACCCCCCACACCAGCTTTAAGGATGCGAAAAAAATCCAAATAAACGCATATGCCAGACCATTTAAAATAATTAAAGCTCAATAGATATTATCGGCGTGAGAAAATCCTAAGCGTTTGGAAATGTAACACAAAACCCAAGACGCATTTTTCTCTCCCTTGCTGTCACCTTCCTAGCAAGTAACTCACTCATCTACACTGTCCAGTGACCTGCAGTATAGGTGCACCTATCGTAAACATCTGATAAATATTTTACTAACCTTAAGGGTATGACATATGGGGCATAAAGAAAAAAAAGCCCTGCTAGGGTGTCAGTAAAACCCTTTCATATTGCATTGTTTGGAAGTTGAATAGGATCCTAATGCATAATGGGCAGATAATGCATGTAAAATAGCAAGATATATGTAAATATGGAGTGTGATTTGTGGCAATCAACATATGAACAGGCCTGTGGTTCTGGTATATGTTGGAAACAAGAGCAGGCCTGTGCTTTTGATACATATATATGTTGCAACCTGGTGCTTTAGATGTTGCAAAATATCGTTGCATTAAAGGTACAGTATGGATTAGCAGAACAGCCTGGCTCAGAAAATTGTATATCTGAGGGATGCCAAGTCCACAGCTCAGGTCAAAGGTTCCTTTCTTCAGAAGTTCTTGAATTATGGCTTGTTTTATTTGTATTTTTGCTCGAGGCCATAGTATTGTAGATGAAGGTGTTCAGAAATCTTTGTAAAGCCGGTTCTTGATATAGAAAGACATAAACTTCAAAAATGCAGATGCTACAGATTTTTGCTTTGAATAATTTGTTGTGTCTTTCCAGGGTCGTAATTCTACATTCACAATTTTGTAATGTCCTTTTGGGGCCATTAACATGCATTAATTCATATACAGATCTATATATTAGCAAAGTCTGGCTTTGATCTATATTAAACCGCACTGCCGGCTGACTGCCTCCCTGTGATCCTTATGCTTTTTTAAATATTTATTATTAATCCGCGAAACAATGTGGATAGGTGAACTATGGAGGCAAACCCGCCACGTTTCTGTGGCTGTGGGTTCATTTGCTGCGTGAGTCTCTTGCTGAGCAGCCGCTGCACAATTATCCTCTGTTTGGGGTTATGCCCACGCAGAGATAGGGGGGGGGTGTGCGTACAGACATGCAGAAGCATCTCTCTCTGTATATGTGTGTATATGCCTCTGCACACATACACGCACAGGCGTGCAAATATGTAAACGTAGAGGTTTGCAGGGCTCCAGGCTCTGCTCTCAGGTCGGTGTGCCTTTGCCTAGCTGGTGCCGTTCCGCAAGGTGCGCGGGCCGTAGCCGCAGCTCCGCAGGGGAAACGCGCCGGTACGCGCGGGCTGCGCCTCTGGCCGCGCCGAGGCCGCGCTCCCCCGCGGCCGCCGCTCGCAGCTTTGTGTCGGGGAGCTGCAGCTGCCTGGCGCGGCCGGCGATGCGGGCGCGCTGCGCCGGGCTGCTCCGCGGCCTGCGGGGCTGGGAGCGGTGCGCGGCCGCGGCCCCAGGCGGGGACGGGCGCACCCGCCTCCGCGGGGGCTCGGCGGGGGGCCGCGGGCGCTGCGCGGCGCGGGCCTCTGCAGCCATGCCACCACGCTCGCCGCGTGCGCGCACCTTGCCTCCCTCATTGCCTGACCCCTCCCCGCCCCCGGCCTTTTTCTTGTGGTTGCTTCCCGCGCCCGCCGGCGGGCGGCGGCGGCGGCGGGGGCGCGGGGCGGCGCGGGGCGGCGCGGGCGCGCGGGCGCGCATCCCCCGCGGGCGCGCATCCCCCACGGGCGCGGGCGCGGGCGCGGGCGCGGGCGCGGGCGCGGCGGGGCGCCGCACTAACCGCTTGCCCCTTGCCTCCCCGCCGCCGCGCCGCGCCCTGCCCTGCCCTGCCTTGCCGCCGCGCTGCCGCGTGTGCGTGGCCCGCGCAGACGCCTGCGGCCTGTCGGACGCGGCGCACATCGAGAGCCTGCAGGAGAAGTCGCAGTGCGCCCTGGAGGAGTACGTGCGGAGCCAGTACCCCAACCAGCCCAGCCGCTTCGGCAAGCTGCTGCTGCGGCTGCCCTCGCTGCGCACCGTCTCCTCCTCCGTCATCGAGCAGCTCTTCTTCGTCCGCTTGGTAGGTAAAACCCCCATTGAAACCCTCATCCGAGACATGTTACTGTCTGGGAGCAGCTTCAACTGGCCTTACATGTCCATCCAGTGTTCCTAGAGCCCGGCCCGCACCCCCGGTACGGACACTGCGGAGCGGCACAGGCGGGAGCGCACGCACCGAGGGGCAGTTGGGGTGCAGGGGGGGCCCGGGACGCGGGCGGGCCACCAAAGACCCGATCCCCGAGGGGGATCACGCGCGTGGCCGTGTTTGGGAGGCAGAGAAAGGACCTGGTGTCTGTGGAGGTTTTTGGAGAGGAGGAACAACAACAACAAAAAAAAAGACAAAAAGCAAAAAAAAAAAAAAAAAAAAAAAAGAGGACCGAGGGGATTTTAATAAAACCAGAAGGAGAATAATGGATCTTCCAGGATTTATTGAGGACTGATGTGGATATATTCTGTACAGAAACAATCAGACAAACAAAAGCGCTGGAGCCGAACTGAACCTTGTGTAGAAAGCAGAACAAACAAACAAACAAGAAACCCCACACGCAAACACTTACCACGAACATTGTTACTCATTTTGTAAGATATTAGTCTTTATTTTCATTTTTTGTAAAACTTAAAACATCGTATGCGCATAAAGGAAAAAAAGAAACAAGAATTAGGGGAAAATAACATTTTCCAAATAATTATAAAAAATTGTCCTGTGTCTATGTATCTATATCTGTTTTGTATTTTTTTCTGGTTCCAAACCAGGTTTTCTGTGATTCTATACTAATAATTTTTGATATAACCCTTTGCTTCTTATAATGAGTGCGATATATGTTGTCGAAGCTGTTCTTCAAGAATTAAAATTGAAGTGAGAATTTAAACAAAAATAAAAGAATTTAGCAAAAAAAATCAACTTATCACCCCACAACCCATGAGTCTTGTTGCTTGAAACATGCCAACAGTTCACCGAAAAAAAAACCCAAAAATGTACTCCCTCGATCTTTAACTACTATACTGGCGTTGGAAGGGAGAACTTAAAAATGCTTGTTAGGGGAAACAAAGTTGTATAAACCACGTGATGTTCCAAAACTGACTTGACTGTGGGAGTTCAGGGCTGAGTTGTCGAGGCCTAGGAAGAGACGACTGGAGACAGAGGCAGCGCAGTGCCGTAGGTGAACTCACCCCGCCTGGGCTGTGCTGTAGACGTTTCGCCACGGTTTACGTGCGTGTCGCCCTGGCCTGCACGTTTGGAGCCACCTTTTCCCGTCAGCCGGAGTTTCTGCTGAGTTCACACCCGGCTGTTTCCCTGTAGCGTTCATGGCACGGACTGCAGTCGCTGTGCGCTGCCCTGGCCGTGCGGAGGTGCCCAGCGCACGGCGTGCCGCGGTCACGGCTCCGGTTGCTCGCTTGCTACGGGCTTGGTGGTCGGGGGGGCGGTTTCTTTCCCCAGGGAGTCGAGGACCGGGAGCGGGTGCTCTGAGCCGTGTGCCTGTGTGTTGCGTGGGCTGTGGGCTGACAGACCGCCCTTGTCCCTCGCTCCGGCCACCGCTGCGTGCGAGCAGTGTTCCCAGCCCGGTAACACCGAAACCTGCCCGGGGGGTTGCTCGTCGCGGGGGAGCGAGCGCGGTCCGTGCGCGCTGGGCTGCGCGTGTGGGTGCGCACTGCGGCCGTGCACACCACACGGACAGTGACTGCGTGTGCGCACACCCCATGTGAAGCACTGTACCTACAGCAGGAACCGGAGATGTGTGCCAAAAGCCCTGTATCGTTGGGGTTTGGTTTTTTTGTTTTTTTTTTTTTTTTTTTTTTTTGTAAAGAAAATTAAAAATCGTTTCTGTAATGGAGCTCCTTTGAAGGTAAAGGCTTCACAATGCTTCTAGCTGGTGGTGCAGATCTCTGTAACAGCTTTCAGTGCATTAATGTTTTATAGGATCTGAGACGGAGCTGTAAGAACACATACTACCAAGGGAGCTCTTTCTTAACGTATTAATAAAGCTGGATCTTTAAAAATAACATTCCCCCCCACACGCAGACACCTCCTGCGCCCTCCAAACAAACCCGGATGAGGCAGGCTTTTCAATTTGTGGAGTCATTGGCAATGTTTTTCTTTTAATTTGCTGTCCTCCATACTCTCCAGATTTTTTTTTTTTTTTTTTTTTGCATTAACAAGATCCTTCAATCCAACCCGCTTGGGGTTTTTAATATTCTAGGCGCAGCAGATCCGAGGCGAGAGCAGCTCTATACAGTAGGCTCTTATAGCTGGATAATCAACATCGCGAGCAGATCCTCTGTGGGGGGAGAGGCCATTTCGGTGGGGAGACGCGGCCTGTATTCATAGGTGCTGTAGTGGGGGGGCTGGCGGCTTCAAACCTGGGCACACAAGGACGGAGATCAGCACCTCCCCGCCCGGCTCACACGGACGCTACATAGGCGACAGCTTTGCTGCTGGCAGCGGCCGCCCCCCCACCCCCCCCACCCCCGGCGGAGGGGTCCCGGGCTCCCGGCGCTGCCGGGGGGGCACCGAGGCGCCCAGCCCCGGGATGTGCTCGGGCAGCTCCTCGGCGTTGCCTGTCGGTGGGGCGGGTGACTGGGGACCCAGCTGGACTAGCGGTAGAAAAAAGCGGGGGGTGGGAAGGGGGGGAAAAAGGAAAATAGAAAAAAAAAGAAAAAAAGCTCTCGGTTTCTTCCAATGAGATGTAAATATATTCATTACAGTGTTATCCCACTGATGAAAACAGATAAACTTTTTCGTAGGTCAGAAACGTATTTTTCAATTAATTTTCATATTTATGAATAATAATAATCCACCTATTGCCAAGAAACTTGCAGGTGTAGAGGAGGTGTACGAGATGCACTTATTTTCATGTATGTGCCTAGAACGAAGTGTTTCAATCCCTTATTAAACTTTGCTTATAAGACGGTATTGTGTTCTGAAGTGTTAAATATCCAGTCTCTGTTGTGTTCGTGGATGTTCTCCTTTGCCACGCTCCAAGCTCTCGGGCATCCATACAGTGGCTAAAAATATTGTATGATCTTGTCACCAAACACTTTATGCTAAAAATGTGAATGTGGAGAGGGGCCAGGTCCCCCGCGTAAGTTTCTGCTGACTTGTTCTTACCTACAATATACTGTTTTAAAACCAACTCCAGTTAAATCTCTCCTGCCTTGTTATCGCGGCCAGCCCGCCGCCGCGCTCCGCGGCCGCGCCGCCCCCGCGCCCCCGCGCCGCTGCCCGCGCCCGCGGACTGCTGCGCCTGCCCCGCCGGGGGCTCGCTAAGCGCTCGGGCAGCACTTCGAGGGGGAGGAAAAAGGGGCTGGGGGGGGGAAAGGCGAGGAAAAAGGCCACGGCGGCGCCCGCTGCGCGGCCCGGGCAGCGACGCGGCTGGTGCCGCCGCTGCGCTCCGGCGAGCGACCCGCGCCCAGGCCCCCCCGAGCTGCACACTGCCCGGCCCGCCCCCCCGCCGCCCCCCCAGGCCTGCTCCGGGCACTCGGTGCGGTACGTGGATGGTAGGTGCAGGGGGTCGCGGGCGGCCGGCCTAGGCGCGGAGGCCCTGTGCGCGGGCGGCCGCGGAGGTCCCGGCCGGGTCCCCCCCACCCCGGCCGCGGCGGTGCGGGCTCGGCCGCCTCGCCCTGCGGGGGGAAAGCCGCCGCAGCGCCGGGAGGGCAGAGGGAAGCCCCGGCCTCTCTCGAGCCCCCCGAAATTAGTCGGGATTTAAAAGGGGAAAAAACGCAAACCGAACCCAACCTCCACCGTAAGTGACCTTTTTCATTGCACACTTAACACCACTAAAAGCGGCGAGCTTAATAATGAAGCGGGGTCGCCTATATGCAAAAAAAAGAAAAAAAGAAAAAAAAAACACCTCTTCTACTACCAAGTAAATAATGGGTCTTATACGGAAAGCGTTTTATCGAATGCCTGTGGCTTGGGGTCATTTTAAGTGACAGCAAAAGTAATACAAGAAAAGTACATTCTACTTTGTTTCATGCGAAGGAAACTCCGTCTGGCTCCCAACACAAAGAGAAATACATATTTTAGCAGATGGAAAGGGCTTAATACAAAGTCTCTGCCTTTTTTTAAAAATTACCTGTGACATATGAAAGTCAGACGTTCCCTTTTCAGCAAAAACACTCACTGAGCGTCTGAGAACTTTAACTCCTTTGAAGTAGATTTAAACTGTTGTGGATGTAGACACAAGCTCCGCTTATAAATCAGAAGGGGATCTCGGGGAAGGTGCCCCCGAGGAGCTGCCAGGCGAGCAAGCCTGCACTGCAGCCGTCTCGCAGAGCAGCCCTGCTGGAGGGGACGGACGCACGGACGGACAGGCGGACGCGGCTAGGCTGCGTGTCGCAGCTCCGCCACCAGCGATGAAGGGCTCAGACACCGAGAAACAATGTCCCTAATGACACGGGCACGGCTATTACCCGGACTGTGCATGTGCTTCCTCCGGTTTCATGCAGCATTTTGACTACTCAAAGGGTTAGTTTTTGAGTCCCGGAATAGCGTTTTTAGCAGACCCGATCCTTAATCCTGTCTACTTTGAGCTTTATTGGGAGAGATGAGGCTCGGTCTCCCCCTCTTCCCACTTCTTTCCCAGTTTCTTTCCACCGGCTTGGGGCTAATTTTAGAAACGGCATGATCTCCACAAAATGTATCTATATATTTGTTTTAAAAGGCTCCTTTTCTAATTGGCTTCACAGTCAGTGACTTTGACGTGAGATTCCCCCCACCCCCCGCCTTTCTAATCCCCAGCGGGTCAGAGCAGCCGAGGATGAGTGTTTTGCAGTGATTCCGGGGCGCAGTAAGGGCGATAAATAAAAGCATTTCCAAGCCCCCGCTCGTGGTTGCCACCAAGCCCTGTGCGGCCGAGCCCTGCCCTGCTGCCGTGCAGCCGGCCGGGCTTCCCAGCCCAGGTGGCCTGGGGGAGTCCTTACGCGAGAAGGTTTGAGGGCCAAAAAAAAGAAAGAGAGAGGGAGAGACAGAGAAATAAAAAGGAGGAGGGAGAAGGAAGGGAGGAGGAGAGCGAGAGGGGAGATCTGAGAATACAAGTGGAAACTAATAAAACTCTTGTTAAAGTGCTTGCTCAGGATCCATGGCGTCACCAGGTCTTTTACTTAGGAAGCCACAGAGTTTTATTCCTAAATGAGTTAAAGAGCCATTTACCTCTGTCGTGTTCTATTCATCAAGCCACAAGTCGAGAGTCCCTAACATGAAACTATTTGTTTGCTTACACAACCAGCTGGGTGCAATTTCACGTCTGAGATATCTATCTGAAAGCGCCTCTCATTTATTATCCTTACTTGTCAGCGAATCCATTTTCCAACTTTTTTTTTTCCCTTCTTCATTCATTGAAGGCTTTGGGCTTAAATACTCCCTTAATATTTCAGCACCTACCCCTTCTCCCTTCTGATCGCACAGGACATTCAGCGCCAAATAGCTGGAGAATAAGGCGGAAACTGCAAAGATCACAAAGGCGACCACTGGCCAAGGTGACTCCCCTATTACGGCTCCTGCCCCCCTCTCCCTCCCTCCCTCCCTCTCTCTTTCTCTTTTTCTGAAGGCCTCAGTGATGACTGGGATTTTTTTTTCCTTTTCTTAAGTGTGTCTAAGATCGCGCTGGACATTTTGCCGTGGCTGCTCCGGTGCAAGGTGCAGCCACCTGAAAAAATAAAATACAATAAAATGAAATAGACCTGGTGGGGGGGAGGGCGGCCCCCGCCCTGCCACTCGGGCGGGCGGGGCGGTGCCCGGCGCTGCTGCGGGGGAGGCGGCCGCGGGGGGGGCCTCACCCTGGCGCTCAGGGCGGTGCGGGCCGGGGGCCCGTCCACACCGAGGGCGAGGAAGAGCGGGGGGATGTCAGGGTCTTTTCTCCCACCCCGCGTGGTTTCCACTAGAAATACAAAGACACAACGTGAAACGGGCCCAACCGGGTTACAAATATAATTGCGGGGAAAGAAAACAATTAACAAAGGGGACAGTGGGAAATTGTATCTCCCCTCCCTTCCCTTACCCCCGATTTTGAAAAATCAGGATAATGTGAGTAGTGTTTCAAAGCAGGACCGTCTGGCTGACAAGAGACTCACTGTTAGTAATCTCAGTGATGGCTGTATAATAGTGTATATACATCTCCTTGTCTGCGGAACCCTCCATCAAGCTTAAAGCAATGGATCGAATCCAAAACTACAGGGTATAAAATATCTCCAGTTGTTAAAAAAAAAGAGGAAAGAAAAAGAGAAAGGCTAGGAAAGGAAGGGAGACCGGCTCCTCGGAGGAGAGGCAGGCTGGTAGCTGTGAGCTATCCTATTGTGTTGATTTAGGAAGACATTTGCTGTATATAACGTTTAAGGCTGGTAATATCATTGCTCGGCCAAATAAATAAAGCATTGGCCAAACCGTGAGGTCACTATCGATCCCTGTGCTCGCCGAGAAGTGAGACGTGTGTGTGTGTGTGTGTGTGTGTGTGTGTGTGGCTCGGAGACCCCGAGGTTGTGTGTGCGTGTGTGTGCCTGTGCGTGTGCGTGTGTGTGCGTGTGTCAGGGCCGGGCAGCCCGCACCCGCCGCCGAGGGCTGATTAGCATTCCCTGCCCGCCCGCGGACCTGCGCTGACAACTAACAGAGATATCCAGCTCACCACTAGGCCTCCTCTCCTTTTGTCTCCAAACCTCTAAGAGAAACACATTTATCCGTGGGATCTGCACAGTGAACCTCCACTCGCTGCTCCGCAGCACCGTGAAAAACCACAGCCAAAACAAGCCAAAGACACCCCAAACCTGCCTGCTACTTCTTGGGTGGGTTCTCCACCCCCATCTTTTTTTTTCTTTTATTCCCCCTTTTCTCTTTTTCACCGGGCCGCGGAGCCGAGGGAGCTGCTGCCCTCCCTCCCTCGGCCGTGGGGCTGCGTGGGGCCCGGCGCCGCTCGGGCTCCCCTTCCCACCGCTCACCCCGTGCAGCAAGCCCGGGCTGCTCTTTTTTTTTTTTTTTTTTTTTTTTTTTTGCTTTGCCTCCTCTTTTAGCCATTCTTTTTGCTACAGCGTCAAATGTACCGGTGACTTTATTAAACAGACAGACGAGGCAATTTCTCCGTGTTTGCTTTGCTTCTGCTTTTTCCTCTGGGTTACTTTTTGGGTCAAATCTCTTTTGAAACACTGAAACCTGTTCTACACAAAGAGCCAGTGAAGGAGTAGGGACTTATATCTAAAGGCCAGAAAACTCTTTAAACTTCGAGATTTGAGCCAAACTACACTTCTGAATGGCGTTGCTGGGACTGAAGAGTCGCACAAACTTCCAGCAAAGTAGCTGCGGCTCCCTGAAGTGATAAAAAACCCTAGTCAGGTACTTTTTTTCCAGAGAGCTTTACAAATTGGTCCATGTTGACAGATGTTTGTCACTTAGTAACTTCTTTCCAAGTTTTTTTTCCTCCCTCTCCCCTCCTCTAAGCCTTCTTCCGAGCTTGCTTTGTTGTTTTAAAATATGCATGTCTCTCAGGAATGCAAGTCACGAGTCCAAACTTCGTGTCCAACCTCCCACAAGAAATGATCCTTTTATAGGGAACCCGATATGTCTCAATCTGCACTTCACTCAAAGCCTCTGGATATAGGGCACTGGTCCCTGCTCCAAAATAACTCCGCAGAAACGCCTTTCCACCTAAAAAATCCCCACGAATGACTCCCAGGGAAGAAACATAGCTCCCATCATTAAAGAAGGCAGCGGTCAGAGGGGAATGCAGCCCGGAGGAAAAAAAAAAAGAGAGAGAGAGAGAGAGAGAGAAAGAGTTTTGATTTCTTTGCTCCTTGCGCCGGGCCCCCACCGGCAGCAGGTTTATCAGGAGGAGCCGCCGCGGCGGGTGCGGGAAGCCGAGGCGGCCGCGCCGGCGGCCGGCGGAGAGGAGCGGGCGAGCAGCGCGGCCCGGCCCGGGGAAGGGTAAGTGCCCCCGGCGGGCCGAGGAGCCGGCGCAGCGGGCCCTGCCGCTGCCCTGCGCGGACGAGCCACGGCTGCAAATAGGCAAGGAACGGGGGGGCCGGGGCGCCTGGCGGCGCCGGGAGCCGCGTCCGGGCAGCGGGGCCGGCGGGGCGCAGGGGGCGTCCCGCAGCAGCGGAGCTCGGCGGCGGCGGAGGAGGAGGGGAGGGAGGCAGGGCTCGGAGGGCCGCCGCCGGCAGTGCCCCTCGGAGGCGTTGGGCGGTGCCTGCGCGCTGCCCCCGCGCCGAGGGGCTGCGGCTCCGCGGGGCAGGAGCCGGGGGGGCCGCGGGGCGGTGCGGCGCGGGGCGGTGCGGGGAGGTGCGGAGCGGAGCGGAGCGGTGCGTGCTTACTTGTGTGCAGAAGAGCGAGAGGGGGGAGGGAGGGAGGAGAGAAACTTCGCAAGTGATGGGAACCAGATGAGCTCCCGCCTGGGTCACGTTTGCTGCGCGGCGCTGATGTGCAGTGACGTCACCCGTGACCACCCTATCACGTCAGAGCGAGCGGCCGGGCGCGGGCCTTGCCCCTGCCCCCGCCGGGCCCTGCGCCGCGCCGCCCTCCGCGGCCCCAGCCGCGCCGCGCCGCCCCCCCGCCTGCTCTGCCCCGCGCCGCGCGCCTCCGCGCGCCTCCGCGCACCTCCGCGCGCCGGCGGCTGCAGGGCTCGCAGGCCCCTGGGGGCCGAGAGCGCCTCGGCTCTCAGCGGTGTTCACAGCACCGCCTTTAACGCGCACCAGATGGTTCCCGCGGCTCGGCCACCGCAGCCCGCCAGCTCCTCGGGTTTACGCAGCGGCATTTTGTTACAATTATGCTCCATGCTGAGCCCAATTTTATTGGTGACCTATTTTTCATATCTGCAGCATTTTATGTTAAACCCCCCCTCCCCGGCCTCTTAACATAGGGCAGGGCTGAGAGGCAGGAGCAGTCGCTGCTGCCTCTGGGTTGCAGACAGCTCCCCTAATCTTTAGTAATGAGACGCTCCTGCTTGTGTGTATACATGTGTACGTAGATAAATAATACATATGCATATTTATTCACTATATTTGGTCAATAACACTCGTATTTGTTAAACCTCAATTGAGCGCATTTGCCTTCCTGACAACAAACATCACAGAACAATAAATATTGCATACGGTTAATTATTATGCCAATGCGTTACGCTTAGCTTCTCCTATGTACTCACGCCCTCGTAAAACTCCTCGCAAACACGAACATACCTCACAGATATTTTGGCATGGAGAGGAGAAAAGCCAACCCCTTGAAGTCTCTAGGAACTCTTAAACACTGACAGGAGGAAACTGTGGCTAATACATTCCTGCGAGCTAAACACTGGGCCGTTAAAGAGAGACCAATTCTTGCCTACAAAACATCCCAGGGCTTTTAATCTAGTGCCCAGGATATGTTAGCACGTCGCGCAGAAAGCTACAGTGAGGATCACATTTTTCTCGCGGAGTTTTGTAACCTCCTTTTGCTGTACAGCAGACAGCCTGTTTCCTACATAACAGTATAAATAGCCAATTTACTCCTTTGCAGGTGTGTTCTCTCGACACAAATGCTTTTTCCACTTTTATAGGAACTCTTAAAAAAATTTTTACCTCTCCTGCTAAAATCACAGATGTTTATTTTATTGATATAACCTATACCTTGGTTATGCCGAGAATAATATGCCTCAACTAACAGTCATTTAGCAAATAATAGAGGCGTTCTGGATGCTTTCCAATGTTACACATGTACTTGCTCATAAAATGATACGTGAAAAAATTAACATCTGCTTTCCTAAAATAAAGTGTTCCGAGTAGCTTTTTATGAATGCTTCCCTCATTTTAAAAAGAAATATGTAGAGATAAACTGGCATCCATATGTATAGCATATTTATAATGGTTTTAGGATTTGAAGGTAGCTATTCATTGCATAAGCCATTTAGAACTGACGTTTTAAAAGCTACTTAACCTCACACATCCTTGAATCTTAAAGAAGGATTCCCAACGATATTATTTAAAGAGGAATTTGCTGTAATTTAATTGCATTTCAAGGCGGAACGGTGCGCACGCACAGCCCCGGATGCTATGGTGAATAACGCTCCAGCTTAGACTTCATTTACCTGCGTCCCCAACACGTCCCCTCTTCCCTTCAGACCAGCTGCCTGGGAAGTATGAGCCAACTTGCTGCACGTTTTCCTTCCCCTGCTCGCACCTTTGCCCACCCGCTCCGGGGACCGAGGCGCCCTGGGAGCCGCTGCTCACCCGCGGGTTCCTCCGCTCAGCTTTGTGCCCTGCCGGGGGTGCGGGGAGGAACCGGGGTCTGTAACCATCAGTGTCTTTTTATGATTTCTGCAGTGAAGGGCCGGGCTCTCTGCTGAACGAGCTGCCTGAATGTTTTGCAGATGTTGCGCTCGCACCCAGGCTGGCCCTCGGCTCCCTCCCCGCAAAGGGCTCCCAGGCCCTCCGCCTTCCAGCGCCAGGGCCCGCCCGCAGGCCGCCCGCAGCCGCCGCCGGGCCCCGCGAGTGGGCGGCCCCGCGTGGGGCCGGGCCGCCGGGGCCGCACACCCCCGGCCGCGCAAGGCCCGCGCCCCCCCGCGCAGCGGCTCCCCGAGCCGCCCCGGCGCCCGGGGCCTAGCGCTGCCCGCGCCGCGTGGGGCCGCGTCCCCGCGTGTCCGCGGCGGCGCGGGGACGGCGCCAGCCTGCGTGCCGGCGGCGGCGCGGGGAGGCCCCGGCCCCGGCCCCGCTCGGGGCGGCAGGCCGCTCCCCGGGTTTCCCCCCCCGCCGCGGGCAGCCCGCACACGGCCGCCAGGAGCGGGCGGATCTCCAGCGCGCCGCCGCGTCCCCCTCTGCCCGGCGGGGGCTGCGGCTCCTTTTCTCTGCCACGGCGGTTTGTCCGAGGAGAGGCGGGCGTGGGGTTTCGCCCAGAAAAGTAATGTCCATTTTCCTAAAGGAAAAAACCTTCCTGGGTTGGTAAAATCATTAAAATATGTTAAGTGACACGCAGTTTGGATTTATGTGGACACACCGGACAGAAAGTGGACAGAGCCAGCAGGGAGAGTCACGCTTTAAGACAGGGGGTCTTTATTTAAGGATGGTGTATTTATGGGAAAGAAAGGGACTATCTTACAAAGCTCTCACTATACCCCTGATAACAAAACCTGTCACATCTTTACTTCTTACTAGAAAAGAGCGAGTGTCCTCATTTGAACATCTCTAAAGTGATTATTAAATGCCTCTCTGAGAAATCAGTTTGTGAGACCAAGCACGGAACACACGCACAAAAAAAAAGAAAGAAAGAAAGAGAGAGAAAGATTTGTTCACACTGTGTCCAGCTCTTATTTTACTTTCTAAATATTGCTAGAATATCCCTCCGTTCGCACTTTTATCGAGGGACCTTTCGTTAGTAAGAACAACCCCTGCTTTAAAATGAAAGACTTGCACCAAGAGCGAAAAAAGGGAAAGAATAAGAAATCCAGCCCACAGTTTTTTTTATTATTATTATTTTGCCTCCCTCCCTCACCCCCCCCCCCCCGATAAGATGTGAGAACTTTTTTTTTCCGAGAGTGTGAAATGAAGGACACAAAGACAGTATATCAGTGAAAAGAAGAAAGTGGCCTTTTAATGAGAACTAAAGAAAACCAAAACGTAGATGAAGTGTACCGTAAAAGCTGCTTCAAAGTACATCCTAATTCCCCTGAGTTCAGCCATCACATAGATTTGGTAATTGGGAGTTTACTGCGCAGAGGTAAGGCAGCATGGTATGGATAACCCTGTATTTTTTCCCTTCAATAATTATAGATACATTTTCCAAGCTGTCTCTGCAAAGAGCCATGAGATATTAGAGACCTTTTACTCCTGCAATTGAAGGAAGAGCCTGTCATCACCATAAAAAACTACCTGCATGCTCCAAATTAAAATGATTTTCCCTTTTCTAATTGTGATCCTGGCTGCAGATGGACGCTAACAGAGGCGATAACATCATCAACTAACTGCTGCTACCTTTATCGGTGTTTGCTTCTCTGCCTGCCTTTCATTTTGTGTGTATTTTCTGACCTTAGCTTTTGCTGTATCACAAAAAGTCTCCACAAGTAACAGAGCAATAAATCCAGCCAAAAATAAGACAGATTTCCTCATCGATGTGTAATAAAGTTAAAGGACATTGTTTTGTCAGACAAGCGCTAAGCAGAAAATAAATCTCTGGGTCTGGGGAAACAAAACGGAGTGCTGCTGGCATGTGTGTAAATTTACTTTTAAAAGCAATAAATCAATGCTAAATTAAACAGCTGGGTTCCCTATCTTGGAGAAGGTTTAATGTTTAAGGAAACCTTGACGGTGAAGTGTGCGATGTAATAAGAGCCCAGAAGTTAAAGCCTGATTTCAATCCAAGCCTCCAGTGCCCCTGCCTATGGGTCGCCTCTGAACTTCAGGAGCTGCTGTGAGCTTGCGAGAGGGACCGCGGGGCCGACGGACAGACGGGGACCGCCAGGGCGAGCGGGACTGCGCCCAGTGGCTCGCCTCAAGCCTCCTTGCCACGCGCTTCCCGCGGAGCCCTCGCCCCCGGCCCTGCTGCCGAGAGGCTGCCTCGCGGAGCTGCTGTCATCCACGGCGCCCGGCGACATGTGGTAACCTGTCGGAATAGTTTCATACTGCTATTATCTAAATGCTAATGTCATCGTTTCTGCACCATGACACAGATACATGGCGTGCGGGAAGCCGCATCAGGGAGAGGCAGAGCTCCCTGGGTTTTTTAGCTGAGACCCCCCATTTTAAGAGCATCCATAAGCGACTACTAAGAAGTTAGGCATACCTCTTTGCTCTCTCTCTGTTTTATAACATTTGTAGAAATAGATCACAAATGTGATTAGGAAAATAATGCCTCCGGCACTGTGGCAAAGAGAGAATGAGAAGGAAAGAAGAAATAAAAAGAGAGAAAGAGAGAAAGAAAGAGAGAGAAAGAGAGAAAGAAAGAAAGAGAAGGGAAGAAGAGAGAAAGAGAAAGAGAGAGAAAAGAGCCTAGAGAGACCTGCAGTAGCATTTTAGCACTCTGATGTAGACAAAACATTGAATCAATAACTTATTAAAAAGCCCAAACAACAAAAGCAATATTGTAGAGCAGAAAATGACATGGTTTTGTGTTAGGAAGTATCTGTATGTGATTGAAAATTTTTGAAATTGTGAAGTAAAATTTGAAAATAACCTGACAATAAAGATATTTTAGTACTTAGGCATGTATTTGTGTTAGTCATTTTCTTCCAAATACACAGACGACGATTTAGAGGGAGAATTTATAATGACTCCTATTTAGTATTAAAGCTTCAGGTATACTTGCAGACGAGCTACAATGTCGACAGATCACCGATGCCGTGGTTTAATTTTGCAGAAACAATGTGAACACGGAGTAGAAGCATTTAATTTTTTCGCTAGGATCCCTAGAAGTTTCCAAAATAAAGGTGACCGGTCACAAGACAGGGACTAAAGGAGACCTTTAATATATTCTATCTTTGTTTTGCTTGCTTTGAGAGCAGGCTCTAAATAGCCGACAAAGTTTGTTTGTTTATTTGTTTGCTTGTGTGTAGATAAGAGCATTTTCAGTTTCTAAGTTTCATCCGAGGCACTGCTGCTGCTATCAAGTAACACTTAAAGCAATCTGTTTAGTTCCTCTTGCTGCCTTAACAAATCGCCGTGGCTCTCCGGGCGCATCCAGGTCTATATTCTGAACGCGCCATTGCTTCCTATTATAACGCCAAGGAGACGTTTCACTATTTATTTATTTATTTATTTATTTATTTATTTATTTATTTATTTTGCGTTAACGTTTCCCCTTAAAGACACTAGCTGGGACGGTGGGTCCCGGAGGTTAATGACTGCCAGGCAGGTGCGCGCCGCCCGCCTGCCCCGGCGCAGGGGTCCGCGTGCCGCGGAGACTGCTCGCACGGAATTTGTTAAAAAAGGAGGAGAAGCGGATTACCCTGACGGGCAGAGGGGCAGAGGAAGGACAAAGAGCGGAGCTGTCCCTCCGCAAGCCGAGCGGGGCCGCGCAGCCCCCGCAGCGCTTCCCCCAGCCCCGGGCCGCCGCGGCCGGCGGGGCGCGGCCGCGGCCCCCCCGCTCCGCCCCGCTCCGCGCCGCGCGCCCCGCTCCGCGGCCGCCGCCGCCGCCGCGCCCGGGTGCGCCGCTTCCCGCGGCCGGGGCTAGATGGCGCTCCGCCTCTCGGCACCCGCGGCTCGCCGCGCCCGCCCCCGCGCGCAGCAGCGCGGCCGCGGGACAGCGGCGGCGCCGGCAGCGGCCCCGTGCAGAGCGCGGCGGGAGGCGGCGGCGGGCGCGGAGCCGCGCCGCTCGCTCGCTGCCTGGGGTCCCCGCGCCGCGGGAGAAGCCGGGATAGACGCTCCTCTCTGCCCGCGCGTATCCCCAGGCGCCTCCCGCAGTGCCTCCGGCGCCCCTGCCTAGCCGGGCCGCGTCTGCCTGTCTTAACGGCGCGGCCCGGCAGGCCGGGGTTCATCTGCCGGCGGTGCAGGGAAAGGCGTCCCCAGGTCCAGTTTCAATGGCAATATAAGCACGTCATCTAGAGTTAGCCTTCGTGTCACTCTGTCATTAACCGATCAAAACAATTATGACATATTTGAAGTGTAAATGCCCTAAAATCAAACATAGGCCTTTGATCTTTTTAGGACTGTGAGACATCCTGCGTATTTTTTCAAAGGCAAGTGTCAATAACCAAGGTAAAGATTAATAACGCTAAATACTAGGGGGCGAGGGGGTATTTTCCTAACTCAGTCATCGCCTTGTTAGGATTTCATTCCAATTCTTGTATTTAAAGAATCAAATCGAGCCGTTTTGTAAAGAAGAAATTCTCTTCTTGCAGGACAAGTATTTGTAAAGTTATCTGAGGAGACAACACCGACAAAGAATGAATTGTATTTTAGACATCGGGCTGCAGGCTATAGTATTGCCATCACTAGCGCTGTTGTTGTTGTTACTATTATTAATTGAACCGGGAGGTTTCCATCATTTGCATCATTCCAGCGATACCTTCAGGAAAGTGGCCTATGAGAAGGGAAAAAGTAATAGTAAACAGTGAATCATCAGACGCTGTCTTCCAGAGCGCTCTTGCAGCTGAGACAAGACGAAGATGATGCTGAATTGCTCATTTGAACTCATTTTCTCAGAAATGTGGCAGATCCTTTCTCAGTAGCACGAATCCGAAGGAGTTTGAATGGCCTGATCGGTAAACTTTATTAGGGATTTGGATCGGATTATTTGGATTTGGTGCTGTGGGATCTTTGTGGAGTCTCTCTCGCGCTCAATAGGTGTTAGGCTGTAACTAGGAGGCGCTGAAAACCTGAGGCGGAAAATTTACAACTTGATCAGCTCCAAACCACACACACCCAAAAAAATCTGCTACTGTTGCAAACATATGTTACGGATTAAGTTAAGCAAATGGCTCTAGTTTTGCAAGGTTGAAAGCTGATAATGAAAACTTATATGCTAAAGACTTTGGCTTTTGTTCTAACTCTAGTTCCTTAAACGCTAACAAATCCCCTGTACCTTTCTGGGGAAAAAAAACTTCATCTAGGTGAGAAGGGAGCTGTGGCAATTGCCCTTCTGCCGGAATTGCGCCTGCCCTTGGCTTTAAATTTCTGGCCAGTCAAGACCGGCCAGGTATTCGTTTCAGAGAAAAACTCCGTGGGGCAGATGCCACCAGGAGGGCTCGGCGCTTCGCAAGTCGCCAAGCGCCCCAGCCACCCCTGCCTCGCCCGAGAGCTGCTTCCCAGCCAGGTGAGCTCCTCTCACTCGGCGGTGGGCTTCACGCGAGACACTCAAGCACTCTGAATGTTTCCTGAAGACTTATCAGCATCTTAGGAGGTTGGATCCCCCCTCTTCTTTCGCCGTGCAAAACACTCAGGGCACTGTTAGCTGGTGAGTGAAGGGTGCTTGACTTGCACTGAAGGGGCATGCAGCTAGGAACGGGCTTTCAGGAGGAAGGGCAAGTCCGAAGGTCCCCCCGGACCCTGTGCCCTGCTGTTGCCGCCCCGCCTTCCCGAGGCGAGCCGCCGGCTGCGCTGCCCGCGGGAGGGCTGCGGCCGCTCACGGTCCCCGGGGCGCCGCCTGCGCCGGCCGGGCAGGGGCGAGGCGCCCGCAGGAGCCTCCGCCCGCCGCGGGCTGCTCCCCGCCGGCTGCCCCGTCCCGGCTGCCGGGGACGGGTCACTGCCTCCGCAGCGAGCTGGATAAAGGTGTCTCGGCGTGTGCGCAGGAACACAAACGCGCACTCGCTCTTCTTTCCCTAAGCAGGCAGCGTGGATATGACATTGACAAATGGCTGAAAGACAAGAAAAGTCATTTCAAACGACTTTGAAGGGTTGCGGGAAGAGAGGGCGAAGAAAGCGCAGAGGGGGTCTCGGGACTCCTCCTCGCGCTCGGGAAGATTTGTTTATTTCCTCTCCAAGAGAGAAAAACCGTCTCCAAGAAAGAAAATAAAATAAGTTTGCCTTGCTGGTGCGGGAAACTTTCTGTGCTCCCCACGCAGAGGGGAGCCTGGGCAGCGAAAACCGCGCTTAAATGCCCATTTCCTTCCCGCAAAGCGCGGCCAAGTGCGCGGGGCCCCGCGGGGAGCGGGGCGGCCCGACGAGGCGGCGCGGGGCAGGAGGGCAGCGCGGAGCCCCGCGGCACCAGCTCGCAGCCAGGGTGACCGGTGTCGCCGTCTCCACGGGCTCGGGCTGAGAGGCAGCGAGTGCCCCGTTCCTGGGAAGGGACACAGAGTGATAGGGACTTAAAATAAAAAAAGGAAAGAAAGAAACAGAAAACGCAACTAAATCTGGGCACTTCGGGGCCGAATCCAAGAAGCTGGGGCAGATCTTAACGAAACTCCAGCGTTTACATTTGCTTTCGAGGTGCTCGGGGACCCCAGGGCTCGCTGAAGATCGAGGGGCGCTTTTTCCTGCCCAAAGTAAAGCAGCAGAATGGACAGCGGATCTGTTTCCATCTCGCCTTAAAAAAAAATGAAAATAGAAGAAAAGAAAAAAAAGAATAGACGAAGAAAAGGAGAAGGAAAACTGCTCTGCTGGATGAATATTCAGCGCTGTAAAATATTTACGCCTTCGGTTTCGTGTGCCTGTGGTGAAGTCTTTGACGCGGGCGGCTCCCTCCGTGCCGAAGTCGTTGGGCGAAGCCCCCCGCGCTGGGGGAGCCGGGGGAGGGGGCAGCGGGAGCGCCGGGCCCCGGCCGCGGGAGCGCGCCACAGGTGCCCGCTGCCGCCGGCTCCGCGCCCCGGGCGGCCCCGCGCAGCCCCCCCGCCCCGGCGGGCGGCCTCGGCCAGACGGGCAGCGCCGGGAGGGTGGCTGGAGGGCGACACGCGCTATTTCGAGACTCCCCCCCCCAAAAAAAAAAAAAGTCCGCAAACGATACGGGGACGCGCCCAGTGAGGCGAGGGGGCAGCGCGGCTCTCCTCAAACCAGCCCCCGGGAAGCCGCGGCCAGAGGGGCTCCCGGGCGGGGAGCACACGGAGCAAACGGATTCCCGGCCGCCCTCCCCTCCAGCGGGCCCGAAGCCGGGAGGGGGCCCGGAGGGGCTCCCCGAAGTGCCTGGCGCCGGGTGCCAAACGCCGCCCCCGGGGGGAAGCGCCCGCAGCCTGGTGCGCGGAGAGGGGCTCAGGTGTCTCCCGGCGGAGGCTGGCTTGTGCACACTGATTTCTTCCGAGCCCCCTCGGCAGAGCAGAGCTAGAAGGGAGCTGGGTCCCGTTTGGACGCGGAGGTGCCCACACACGACCCCGGGCTCAGCCTGAAACCCTCCTGCTCCTCCTCCGCTCGCTGGGGGGGGGGCGGGGGGGGGGGCGAGGCGCACCAGAGAGCAGCCGAGAGGAGTTAAATAAACAATGAACTTTTTTTCTTCCCCACCTCTTTTTTCCCCCTTCTTCTCCCCCTGCCTGGGAGCAGCAGACCCGCCAAGAGCTTTGCCTTACAAGCTGCAGGGCTCTAGGTGTTTCGCTGAAATGACAGCGAAGTGATCAAAGGGCGGCGTGCGGCAGCGCGGCCCCGGCCAGACGCGCCGAGCCCCGGGGCCGGGCCGGGCCGGGGGGCGGGCGGGGGCCTCCGGCGGGGCAGGGCAGCGGGAGGCTCCTGCCGCTTCTCCCTTCCCTCGGCTTCGCCGCCGAGGAAGGTGCCGCCGGCCCCGAGGGAGGCTGGGCGGCGCCTCGGGAGCCGCCTCTGCGGAGGCTGCCAGCAGCGAGCCGCCTGAACCGCCCGCGCTCGCCCGACGGGCCGGCCCGCAGCGGCGGCTCCGCGCCCAGAGGCCGGGGCCCCGCTGCCCGCCCCGCCGGGGGAGGGGGGGCTGGCGCTGCTCCCCCGGGGAGGGGGCGAGGCCGCGGGGCGGGGGGAAGCGCTTGCGGAGAAGAAGTGCGAGGTGCGGGGCGGGCAGCGCGGAGCCCCGCGGCGCAGCGCCCGGGGCAGGGGCCGGGGCCGGGGCCGGGGCCGGGCAGCCGCGTCCCTCGGGGCCGCCCCGGCCGGGCGGCGCGGGCAGGCGGCGGCGGCGCTGTCCATGGTGCTGGGCGGGTCGCGCCCGCCGCGAGCCCCGGGAGCCGCCTCGCCGCCGGCCCGGTGGGCGCGGGGGCCGGTTCCGCCGGCCCGGGGGGCAGCCGGGGGGGGGCGGGGGGGGCAGCCGGGTCGTTGGCCACTTCGGAGCATGGCTGCAACTTCTGGCTGAGTTGCCGACTGCTGAGCCCGAGCTGGGAGGGAGGAGGCGGGAGAGAGATCGGGCTTTATGTTACCCAGCACCTGAAAGGCTCAGTCAGCGTGTTGGGGAGGACGGCGGGGCTTCTGTTTGACGGCTCCTTCCCCGTCCGCGCTCCCCTTTTTCGGAAACAGTTGTCACTTTGATCCGAATAACCAACCGGCGGAGCGGTCGAGCACGAAGCCCACGGAAAATCCTGAAATACAGACAGCACCCCACGATCTCGCTAGCTCATAATTCTGGCGCTCTCTCCACCCCCCCAAGGAGTAGATGTACACAAAATTGGCAGAAAAGTACAAAGGAAACCACTTAAAAGCCCCAAAACTCAATTTTAAGTGCACTTAAGGGGGTTGTGGTGGGGAAATCTCCCAAACAATCCAGCTAGCCCCCGACCTGAGAACGAATCAAAGACTCACTCCTAATTGAATTACCGAAGAAGCTCAGTGGGAGCGAAGGTAGATGTTACATGTGTAAGGAAGGGACTAAGGATCAGAAGGAGCTGGCAACAGCGATCAGCAACTGGCAGCATCTCACTTGCTATTTGCTATGAGCCACTAGATAAATATTTGCAATTTCCGTGAAATGTTAATGGCTTTCTCTGCGCAGCGTAGACAAGTAGGACCGGGCACAACACTGGGGAGGAAGTTATTTTCATACCTGGATGTTGCGGGGGAGGGGGGGGGCGTTGGGGTGGGTGGCGGAGACTGCTCATACCAAGTAGTTTACTGTACAACACAAAACAATATTTCATCATTTGGCAAGTCAAACTTAGAAAGAGAAGGCGTAAAGCTGTCCCGGGAGTGGGGGTGGGGAGGGGGAATCTGCGAGGAAAGGTTATTTATCTAACTGTGTCAAAGATAGAAGCTTTAAAGAGGGAGTTTGAAGGCAGAAGTCTGGCTACAGTCCTTTGCCAGGCATTAGGGGATTAGGCAAGGCTTGAGTAAAGAGAAATGGAAACGACAAAATAAGACAACCCGGGCCTTTCCACAGAAGGGTCAGCTCTCTCCTGCGTCGCATAGAGTGAGAAATGAGTGACGCTATTGTCTTAATCGGGATAAACCAGCCTGCAGAACTGTCCCCTGGAAATATTCATATTTACTTGACCTGAGGTGGGGGCAGGTAATCCAGTGTTTCGTGTTAGTCCTGAGCATCCGCCGCCAGGTCGGTGGCTCCGGACGGCGCCTCCCTGGCAGGTTGCGCGGGGGCGGTGGGTGGCCGCGGAGGGCCGAGCCGCAGCGCGGCGGCCCCTCGCCCGGGCTCGCCGGGGCTCCGCGCCCGCGCTGCCTTGCGCGGGGTCGCTTCCCCTGGCGCCTCGCCGCTCTCCGCCGAGAGGGGTGTCTCAGAGCAGCGCCCTGCAAGACTTTTCGTTAATGCACCTCTGGGCTCTTCCCTCGCTCAGACAGCGAGACAGCTCCTGCTCGGGGACGGGGGCGGAGGGAGACTCCTTTTCTTTACTATTTTTGTAGTTCACAGTCATGTTTCACCTTGTTTCGGCAAGGTGAGAAGGCGGTGCGAGCCTGGCGCGCCTGCCTGGAGCAGGCGTCTGGGAATCGCCGAGGAGGGAAAACTTTTCCCGCAGAGGCACGGAACTAAAGCAACTTTGCCGGTGCCGATCTGTGCTAGAAACCCACTTCCTCCAGAAAAAGGGTTTTCGAGTTGATTTTAGTAAAACAGCATGAGAGTCTTCAGCAGAAACTCTTCTCCTCCCCAGACTCCCCACCCACGCAACTTCTCAGCGCCATGCAGCTGTGTGGTCCTGCAATGGCGCTGCCTCTCTCTGCTGTATGGTTAGAAAATCGTTACGATGTACGCTACTTAAAATAAGCCCTTTAAAAAAGTTACTTTAAAAAAGTCTCTGCTATCGAAGAGCTTAGAGGGACCCAAGCGCAAGCTTGCAAACCGCAGATCCCTTCCCCAGGAAGGTCACAACTTGGAGAGCAGAGAAATTTCAGTTTATCGACGATGTTAAACACGGGCGGCGCATCTCCCTGAGCTCGGAGAGCTGCAGGTCACCTGCACGTCGGGGAGGTCCTCCGGGAGTGCGCAGGGACACGGTTTGGTCAAGAACTCAAAACAGCAGCTGAAAAATTCTACTAGACCAGCTCCGGAGGTTGGGGAGGGGGGTGTCACCGGCTTTGCTGCTGGTCAGTTATTTTCACTAAATTCCTTCCCCCGCGTAACAGTGTGCTTTGGTCACGTCCAAAACTTAGTGCACCATAACTGGGGCATGCGGTTGTTGTGCAGCTGATGGACCAGAACAAACTCTGCAGCGCGGGAGATGATTTAGTTCATATTTATATCGGATACCTAATTCTTTATATGGGGGCGGGATGGCGGAGCGGGTGGGGGTGAGGGGACACTACTCAGCGGGAAGAATAAAAAACTGCTCTAAACGGACGAAATTAAGTGCACCGGTCACTACTGGTTTGATGAGAGAGGAGGTGATTGTCTACATTTACACATTTGGCCGCTTTCTATTTTTACCCCCATTCAAATTACAGTACTTGGTGAAATTTAGAGATGTAATAAAGCTGCTTGTCTGAATCTACTTTGAAGTAAAGCTGGTGGGTTTGAAATCCAGATCTACGTGCTAATCTCTAGTTTTGCCTTCAAACGGAATTCAGTTACAAAGAGCTTGGAAAGATTTTGCATCCATTCAAAAGGCACAAAATCTTTAATTTTCTGAGGAGTAAAAACTCCCCAAGAAACTTCATATAGCTCCTTAGGTTTTGCTTAGCATACGTGATAAAACATTGATTGTCGCAGTTTGGTGACCCATGAAATTTGGGGGTTAGTTTTCTCTTCAGACCAGAGCATATAATTATGCAAATAAAGAGCTGTCACTGATCTAGTGAAATACTCACAAACACATGCAATCCAAAATGGAAAAGTGAAAATTTGTGGTATTATGATGGTACAATGATAAATGACATCTCCCTCCAAGTTTCCCGAGAAGTATATTTTTCACACTTTGTCGAGTACGTCAACATAATGCGTGTACACACACACACACACACACACACACACACGCACACACACACACGTCCCTGCAAGATCCAGCTATCCACAAATGTGTGCAGACACGCACACATCTCACGGCTCTCTCAGACTGAAGCACACGCTAGCTGTACACACTGCTCGGCAGGTTATTTTTAGCTGGCTGACTCGAGAACCGTGCAATATGCGACTCCACACAGTTTAGATGTGACGCTTCTCATTTGTACTTTTGAATGAAACTCCTGGAGGGAAAAACAATTAGTGATGTTTCTCGGGGACAGGGGGAAAATGCACATTCCCATGAAAAGCAGCATCCTTTGACTGAGTCGGAGAGACTCGCACCGTGGTGACTGTAATCAGCGCGTTGCAGTGTATGCACAAGGCAGATGAGGGCTTTCTTTGGCTTTTTTTCTTTCTTTCTTTTTCTCTTTCTCTTTCACAGTCCTGCTGTGTTTGAGGGTCCACACGAGAAGACTGGATGGCTATTTTCCTCGCGGAACGTTTTTTCCTCGTCCCGCTCTTTGGCGAGGAATATTTACGCTTGTTGACCCATTGCTCCAGACATGGCATTTCGGCTTCAGCTCAGGCTTTCGGTCCCAACAAGCTGGTGGTTCTCCTGCCGGTCCAGTCCCACCTTTTGGCCAGTTTTGGACTCCCAGTCCCAAAGTTACCCGCGGCACAGACTGTTGCATAATGTCAGATGTCACCGAGTTTCCCGGTGATGAAATCCGAGAAGGCTCATGTCAGACCTCTGGTTGCTAAAGACATCACTGCATGAAAGATCAGTGGTGTGAAACTTTAAAAACATCGATCCAAATGAATCAATTAAATCAACATTCATCCGTCCTAAGTGTGCTTTAAGACTATCATTGTTGCCTTTTTACACTGCACAGATCTGGAGATAAACGCTGGCACGCTTTCCTGCCCCATCTCTTCTTCGGGAATCGCCTCTGCTGGTTTCCCCCCTCAGCCGCCAGTGCTCCCAGCACACACGCTGCCTGTGGGACCGGCTCTGCCCGCTTCTCCCAGTCCGCCCCACAGCAAGGGTCCTTCCCTCCCGAGGAAGGGCTGGGGCTTTGGGAAGCGCCGATCAACCCCCTTTCCCGGGCTCCAGGCGACTGGTTTTGGTCAGACTAATGGAGGATTAGCAAAAAGGGAGAGCGCTAAAATCCGAGCTGCCCCCTCCGCTCCTGCCCGCAGAGGGAAGGGAAGGACGGGGAAGGGAAGGGAAGGGCAGGCGGACCCCCGTGTTGCCGGGGGGCAGCGCAGCCCGCCGCGCTCGGAGCCGCGGCCCGGCGAGCCCGGCAGAGGCGGCGGCAGCAGCCCGCTCGGGGCCGGGCCGGCAGCGCGGTGGCTCCCCGCCGCCGGGGCAGCGGAGGCAGCGGAGGCAGCGCCCGGCCGCCCCTCCCGCCTGCGAGTGGGAAACGCGCAGCCGGACCCCGAGCGGCGCCTTCGCCCGTGACTCCCAGGGAGCCTTCGGCGGCCTGGGGCAGGAGCCGCGCCAGAGCCCCCCGGCGCACGTCCCCCCGGGCTGGGCGCCGCTCGCAACCCCCCTCTGCTCCTCGCAGGCCGCTCCGCTTCTTCACGCCCAGCCGGCCGCGCTGCGCGGAGCCGCGCGGAGCCGCCGCGCCCGGGCATCGGCGGCGGGGCGAGAGCGCGGCCCCGCCGGAGCTCAGCGCCAGCAAACGAGCGCGCGGCGGAAGAGAAAAGATCATCTTTATTTTTTGTTCAGTGTAAACAGAAATGTACAAGTCGTAAGAACTCCCAGTGCTTTACAGTTCTTTACAGAGGCAATAATAACACAAGCCAGGCGACGGCGAGATAAAGAAACGTTTAAAAGGGCAATTGTTACAGTAGAAATTTTTGTACACTTCATTTTGCATCGACACTTAAAAAAATAGATCCATTTTCGCGACATTTGGCACCTTGGAGATCCCTTCACGCACCCCTGGCGCTGGCCAGCGTGTTTTGGGGAGCAGACCTCCCCCGGCCCCCCCCTCCCCGGCTCTGCACAGAAACCCAAAATATGAAATGTAAATCCACGAACAACCACCTCCTCCGGCAACAGGGCTGGGGTGGAAACAGGCCAGGGGCGCCTGCAAGCACCCGAGGCGGGGGTCAGGCCGCCGCCACCTCCAGCGCCTTGAAAGTGCCTGGGGAGGGAGGCAGAGAGGCGGGGGCCGAGGTGGCCCCGGCTACACAGCAACTCCCCCCGCCCCGGGCAACAGGTTCCCCTAGGAAACCTGGCGGCGCCGGGCGCGGATTTTGCGCTGCCGCCGCCTAGGCGAGGCGCGACCCCCCCGCCCGTGTGCGGGAGCCGGCGGCCTCCCCGGGGAGGCAACGCTTCCCGAAGGGAGAGGTTACGGACAACCAGGTGGCCGCGGGGGGAGGGAAGGGACGGAGATGTTGCCGTCGTTAGTGCGCGGCAGTGACTCCCGGCCTCGGCGGCAGCCGCGGCGCTGCCCCGCTCCGGGGACAAGGGCAGAGCTTGGCGAATCCCCTGGATTTAGACTCCAAGCCGGGCAGAGCCCCCCGGTACTCCCGGCCGCTGCCAGCGCCCTGCCGGCACGCTCGCTCCGAGCAAACCACAGCAGACCCCCGGCTTGCTCCCTCCCCAAGCCCTCACATCGTGTCCCCGCCCCAGCTCCGAAATGGGAAATGTTACGGGGGGGGGGGGGGGGTCCGGGTCCCAGACCCGTGCGGCGGCTGCAGACGACTGAACCGGCCCGAGGACACCCGGCGGTCGGCGGAAACACCGCCCCGAGGTTTGCCTCCTGCGCCGCGGCTCCCACAGCACCAGGAGCGATACGCGCACGGCCGCGGAAGAAAAGACCACTTCAATTTCGCACCGTCCAAACTCCAAGGGCTCAACAGCGCGCCCGCTTGCCAGGCACGGCAGCGCGCACGGCTCGTCGCTGATCACACGGCAGCGGTGCGAGGTGCCGGCGCTGCGCGGGCGCTGCGCGGGGGCTGCGCGGGCGCGCAGGGCGCCGCGGCCCGCCCCGAAAAAGGGGCGGCACGGGGAGCGCCGGCCGCGCGGCCCCGCAGCCGCGGGCGGGCAGGTCACCGCGCACCGCCACGGCGAAACGTGAGCAGCTTCGCGCTAAAAGTAATCAGGAAAAACGTGCCCCTTTTTCTTTTTTCTTTTCTTTTTTCTTTTCTTTTCTTTTCTTTTCTTTTCTTTTCTTTTCTTTTCTTTTCTTTTCTTTTCTTTTTTTGCGGTCATCGTTCACAGTGTGGTCCAGGCGGTCCATGAATAGGCATTTTTAAGCAGGACTTTCAAAAGGAAGAGGAGATCTACAAATAATGCCATTGATCCAGCAGGAGGAGAAAATCTCTACAACAAAGGGACTTTCCCATAAATCTGGACCAAACTTCTTGGACCCTCCTATCAGCAGAAAATGAAAGAGTGAAGAGCTGATCTCACCTGGTCCCAGAGAAAGAGAAGGCTACTGAGTGTAAAAGCATGCGCTTGTTAGCACTCCAAGATAGAACTGGCTTTAAAAAGAGTAATTCATATTTTGTTCTGTCTCAAAATAGACTTTCTATCGGAATAAAAAATAAAGGTATCAACCAAGTGCTAAAAGTAAATTTTAAATACAGACATTTAATCTATGTTACACTTTTCATTAATATGTGCACTAGAACCGTTTGCAGTTTTAAAATTAGAGTTGCAAACTCTTTGTGAAAATGGCAGTTCTAGGATCACAGAGCAGTGAGATTTTAGCATCACTAGGTTTTGTTTCAAAAATAGCTATTTCTTTTTGTAATGTACAGATTTGCTGGAAACCTTATTTTAAATTCAGAGATATTTCTCCGCAGAAATATCTAGTCTTGATTTATTATTTCATAGGAGCTACTTTATGCACAGTCTGTCCCCTGGTCTTGTAAGAAAATAAAGCCAAACCAAAAAGACTTTGTTAGAATTACAGAGAATAACTAGTATTTATAAGTCCAAATACTATTTAATCACATTTGTGCTGTTTATGGGTTTGCTTTTTAAAGTTTAATTTAGTCATTATGGCTTGAAAATGAAAACCCTACAAAACCACAAATATACTGTATTATTAAAAAATGCATGTAAGCAGTTTAAAAGCAGATGCAGATAGGGGGAAGGACAGGAACTGGGGAGACAAATCTACCTGTATCAATTATTTAAAAGCAATTCTTAAAAAATGCATAAAACCCAAACTTCGCTCCTGCAAAAGGAGGAGGGAAAGAAGTGAACCCTGGAAGGAAGCAACAAAAATCCTGCAGGCAATAGGACCACGAAGAAGCTGTTAAATTCTGGCATCAGCTTGGTGCAGGGCTATGTCAGGGCAATTAGAGCTGCACCATGCTGCACTGTGCAGTACCACTGTCAGCCTTAATCTGTGCGCTGATGGGCAGCACGAAATCCAAGTTACAGCCCACAGGAAGCACAACCAGTGAACCCATATTGCTTTGACAGTTGCACTCATCTAGAAATAATGCAAAACGCTATTTAGATGTATACATCACGACCCTGTGCTCTAGGAAGAAAACAATCTAATGAGGGGCTGGGAGACTGCTTGTGGAAAACAGGCAGCAGAGAGATTTGTTTTCCTGCTTTTAAAATTCTTCGTATTTTATCCTGTTGGAGCGCCGCGTCGGGGCCGGTTTCACCGAGCTGTTCTTCGCCTCTATTGCTTCGCTGAAGAACTTGAAAATAGACGGGAAGCTCTTCCAGGACGTCAGCTCGTGACGCTCTGTACCTGCAGAACACAAAGGGCAGAGTCTGACTGCGAGTCGCCGTGTGCCGCTGGCGTGCTCAGCGCAGCGCCCCGCGTTGCCCCGGTCCCGGGACCCAGCCGCCCCGCTGCCGTCCCTGTCCCCGCCGCTGCCGGCACAGGCGTCCACGCGGTGTGCGCGCACACACGCACACACACACACAGGCACGCGCAGCCCGGGGAGCCGTGGCCCTGGCGGCGCTGGGCGCCTCTCCTTTCCCTGCCGCTTACTTGGGAATCGCGGACCCTGAAAGCGTCTCGGGCCTGGGGAAGTCAAACCCCGAAGCACCCTGCCACAAACAGCTTCATTAAACCTGTCTGGCCTAACTGGGAAAAAAGTATCTACTTTTCAGGGCTTGAGTACTCCGCACTTCTTTTTTCTTTAACACTGATTTCAGCCCCGTATACACATTTTAAATAAACAGAACACCTGACTTTAAAAACAACTAACACATGACTTAGGTGGTTCTTTTCCCGACAAACCTGTACACAATGCTGAGGCAGAAGAGTGAACCTCTTCTGTTAGCTTTTCCCTCTGCATACACATTCACCTGTTTCTGATCCTTGCGGTCAGCGCTCATCTATTGTTTTACAAGCGTTTCCTTAAACACGCAGTACCTTTGCTTTATTAAAAAAAAAAAACAATATTAATGTCCGCCCTCCCATAGAGATAACGAGCCAAGCGCTTTGAAAGAGTTGGGATCTCTTCCGAGATAACCCAATTATGCAGAGATGCTGCCTGGAAGTCTCTGGATCCTGGGCCTCTGTTTGATACTTTAACATTGTTAATGATAATTCTTTAGTCTGTAATAGTAGGTCATTGCTATGGTTACTCTACAATGGTGCAACACTTCGCTTTCCCCTTCAGCTATTCGCTGAGACCTGGTAACCACATTTGTTGCCTAGCAACAGTTTTGTGACAGTATCACAATCGGGGAGTGACAACAATGAAGGACAGGGTGCGCGGAGCAGAGGGCTGTAGCGCGGCCGGGTGCTGACCCGGGCCGGGTGCCGGGCCAGGCGGTGCGGGCCGGCCCCGCGGCAGCGCGCCTGGGCAGGGGGACGGCAGCCCCGACGAGGGGCGCCACGCCGCCGGCCCTCCGGAGACACCCGCCGAACAAAGGCAGGCCACCACCACCGGCGCGCGGAGATGCACACCCCCGCCAGCCACCCTCGCCACCGTCTACACATTTCCTAGCCCAGAATACGTGCACTTTTCGGAAACAGTTGCTACACATATGCCTTTCTCTCCAGAAACTCTTTCATAAAGACGCTCTCAGTCACGTTTCCCTCCCCCAACTCACTAAAAGGCAGCCATCACACAAGCGCCTCCAAAAAACCCTCACATAAAGACACCACTTCCCACACAAAGAGACTTTTTTATACAAAGACAATCCACGTCACACACACACACATATTTCCCCCCCCCCCCCCACGTTCGTTGCATGAAGACAATTCATGACATCTTACACAAATTTCCTGCAGGCATCTTTTATACAAATACTTTCCACCTCCAAATTCATCCATCCTTTCATAAATCCTCTTTACTGGAAGGCAATCTAGCACAGCTCACAGATGGCTTTCAGCGCAGACGATCTACCCCTTTCCCTGCAGAGACCCACCCGCAACCATACTCAGCAAGGCTCGTTCCCCGCTTTAGGGTCATCCAGTACACAAAGGGGTCCAACCAGGGCAGCAGGATAAAGTTCCCCTTTCGGCATATGCCACAGACCCTTCCTGCCCAAAACTGCTTTGGTTATGGTGTGACCTGTAAGGTATGGTGTGGTATGGTTGTCCACTGCCACCACACACTGCCACAAGCAAAGGTGTCATCTGCAGAAGCGCGTTTTACAGAGAAATGGGCTGTCATAACACACACAGTGGACGTTCCTGCACAGGTAGCTCGCCTCACACATCCATGTCACAGCACACATTAACATCACGTTGAGCCCCAGGAGGCAAAACATCTTCACGTATGGCTTTCTGGGCCCTACGCAGACACTTCCCACATGAACCCATCTCTGTCACTCCCACCTGCCTTTATCCATCTCTTTCTGTCTCTGTTGTATTCATGCTCATTAATATCTGCCGGCTTAAACCAGTTGAAAATATAGGCAGTGAACATTATGCTGCCCCCCGCCCCCCTTTTTTTTAAATCAACAACGTTTCTCCTTTGTGAAAGGGCCATCCAGAAACAAAAAGTGACAAAACAATAAGTTTAAGAAGCCTCCCCCTTCCTTTCTCTGTCTGGCCTTCTCCCATGCACTCTTCTCCTTTCCCCAGGAGAGACCACGCTCACGTGCACCGGTGTTACTGAAACTGATTAACCTACAGCTTTCCTGCAGCAGCCCCTCTCAACCCACCCCTCTCAAAAAACAATTCAGGCTTTGAATCTAGAGGGACTCAATGATTCAGCGGTCTAAAGCAATTTTAACACTCTCTATTTTCCCTTTCCTAGTAACAATCTTACTGACAGATGAACAATTTCCCTGGTGATAAAATCACTACAATGGCTATTTAGTTTCTAGGATTATGATGATTCTTTCCTTGATTAATATTGCAATAAGAAAAGCCTGCCAAGTATCTACCTTGGCCCTTTACAGTCATTTAAAGGTCAAATTTTGTCCTTACATATTCACATCCAACTATTACTAAAGGGAGAGCCCTAAAAATTTAACACTGCACAGGCTGTGCATTTGTGATTTATATACCGAAGGTCTGTAAGACTGGAAAGAAGCAAGAGGAGTTATGTCCTAATGGCGATGACAGATTTGGCCATAAGGTTTTCACCAGAGGAAAAATACTGTTGAAGACCGCAAGCTCAACTGTGTTTAATAGTAGACAAAGCTAAATTAAACGCATGAGAAGCCATCTACTTTTCGACAGAAAGAACTGTTTGCAAGGATCAGATAACAAGAAACAGTCATACTAAAGCCAGGATACTCTAAGGTATTTATAACCTGTGTGTTCACTAATTTCAATGGCAGTGGTTATAAACTACATGATTCAACACATTGTATTAAGCAGTGGGTTGTAGCACAAAGTAAACAGCTATGACATTAATTCTTTGGGTGTTTGAGAAATCTTGGGAGCATGGTGTAATAAAAAGACATGAAAACAGCATGCTAAGTGTGGGAGACAGCAAGAACATCCTAAAATATGCTAAGACTACAGTTGCAGAAGAAAAAAAATTTCAAAAAAATCCCCCAAACCCCACAAAGAAACAGCGAGGCAGCCAATATGGCTACTCAAGGATCCGCAGAGAGAAAAGACTCTCTGCTGGAGGAGTATCTCTGCTGGAGGAGAGTCAGCAAGGTACAAACAAAAAATGGAGAGTTACTCAAGGATTCCAGTGAGAAATGCGATAAAAAAAGCAGAATGACTTCCCAGTTGCTAGTGAAGAAAGAGCTGGGAAGAACTGGATTTATATTTTAACAAGTACAGAACATCACAGGAAGAGAACTCCAAGGAGAAGGTGGTTCCATTAATAAATGAAGTAAAATGAGTAATGATTGCAAAATGGTGAACAAGTTTCATAATCAATTTATCCACCACAACAAGGAGATATTGACAATTAGAAATAATGAAGACTTGCCAATACAGTTGTTGATACAAAAAAACCCAAAACAAAACAGGTAGGGGAATACTTGCAAAAATCTAATATACAAATCTTCAGGTCTGGATGACATGCATCTGAGGGTCTTAAGGGAATCAGTTAATGAACTTGCTGAACTACTGGCAATTATTTCTGAAAATTCATGCACAATCAGGAAGGCACCAGAGGACTGGGGCAGGGGGAAGGAAAAATAATGCTAATTTGAGAAAAGAAGAATTAAATGAAGCTGCCACATGTAAAATTTACTTTTGAATATTATTAAAATAAGAGAACAACATTAAAAAATTGCAAGTGCCTTTAGGGTAACAGGGGCCTTAAGGCAAAACATGTGTAGATTTAACAAGAAAAGATAAAACCAAACTTGACTACTTCATCGAATCACAAAAATTAGCAGGCAAAAGATTTCTCCATTAGGGTGTCTTTCTGCACAGGTCAACTTGACAACTCTAGCACGCAAGGAAGCTGGGGAAATCACTTGCAGCGGACTATGACCCCCCACTCTCTAGTGGGCTGCAAGTCACCTTTACGTCTAGTTTATAAATGATTTGCTTTTGTAAGAGCCAAGGAGCTCTTATGATACTCTGGATTTACGTAGGTATAATTCTAGCGTAACACAGCCCCAAACCACTGAAGTGGCTCCCTGGGGAGGGGAACACCTCTGCAGAGGGGGTGCAGTGTGGCGCCCGAGCAGATCAGCTGTGCCAGGCCCACGCTGGCTCCAGCCATGAGCAGCGCTGCTACCTGTGCTCCACGTGCTCAGCACCAGAAGCAACAGCGAACACAACGTCTGTGTGTGTGTTCAGACGTCGCACACCGGCTCCAGTTTCAGCATCTCATCTCAGGACCGTTCCTTGCCTCATAGCAGGCTGGGGCTCTCTTCCCTGCAGCTGCACAACCGTAAGTTTGGAATAACATAGTGGTTCATCAGATTCACTACATTTTGACTGAAGAAAAGCATAACTTTGCAACGATGAGACAATGTATGATATCTCAAAACGACTTGGAAATGAGCACTGTCACACTTCTCGGAAAGTAGCTAGAGCACTTGAGAAGATAAACAGTAAGTAACAGCATGGAGTTGAAAATACACCTATGATGTGCCAGAGCGATTGGTACTAGGGTTCAAGTCTTTTAAACACACTTATTAGTGATCTGAAAGAATAATGAGAGTGCTTATTAAATAAATTCATTAGCAGGTGATATATTCAATAGGAGATGAAGCAAACATAAGAAGAGGCAGAGAAATTAGAAAAAGCAGTCCAAATTTGGTTCCATGTTTACAGAGGTGGCTATACAGTGTGACTGAGTGAATGGCCCAAGGGATCATTTGTGCATACATTTAGGTGTGTATTTTAGCTGCCTCACCTTGCTATTTGCTCTCAAGAAAAACAGCTCTTTGGCTAGAGAAGCTTACAGACTCCTTCAGCTGAAACTACCGAGCCCACGGACCGTACGAGCTGTGTCAGCTCGCCTCGCGGAGTGAGGAAGCCCCATAATTCACTCTCGCAGCGATTCCCAGCTGTGCGGCACAAAGGTGCCCTCCAACCGAGTTTGCCAACTGCGCAGGACAAAAGCCTCCCTCGGCGGTGTTTAGAAGCTGTGCAGAACAATGGTGGCCCCCCGTGGCGTTTACAAGATGTGTGGGACAAAGGGTTCCCATGCGGCGCAGGAGCAGAGAGAGATTTCGATACAAGTCGCTGCACTGAAATATTTCTGCGGAGAAAAAGTTTCCAGGTTGAAAAGTTTCTTCCACAGATATTAGCCACAATGCTGACCTCGGGTCTGGTTCCTTAAGCAACAGCTCATCTTTAAATACCACGGACTTCAAAATGAATTAAGGGTGCTCCACGCCTCAGGATTTAGTGCTTATCGGAACAGATTGTATTGCCATTCCTCAGGAACTGATCTCACTCAGTGGAAAGTTTACCATTGATTGCAGTGGGAGCCAACTCTACTGCAGTTGTCACATGCTGCGCTGAAATCCTACCATGCTGAGCAATGTTAATGCCAATGTTAGGTAGGATGTTAACTTTGGAACTGCACTGAACTTCTTGGCTCTAAACATTTGCAGAAGTTACTTCCACATTTCTGACTCAAGACTTCAAATTACACTAACATGAAAGGCCTTAAGCCTTATCAAAACTTGACGATTAGCATGTTTCAAAGGGTGAAACACAGCCTTTCGGGGACGTTTGCATGAACAGAAGCATTTTAAAACTCACTAAACAAGTTTTCTTTATATTTCCATAACTCAGAGAAGTCATACAATTCCGTTCTTCCTTTACAAATAAATGAACAAACCAACCAGCCCCTTCTGACTGGGGAAGGTGAATGCGATATGCCTTTCAGAAAGAATTTTTCCTCCCAAAAGTTATGAATCAATGGAAATTTCTTTTTTTCCCTCTCATGCTTTCTCTTTCTCTCTACACACACACACATACACACACACACACACACACAAATTAAAGTCTTCATATGATGCAATTCTAGTGTTCAGATCTGCATGCAAAGATATTCCTTGCCTCTGCCGCACCTACGTAGATGCTATTAAATGACTCCTGTATCACAGAGTTATTTCTAAACAGGAATTTAACATTTTTATCTTAGACTATGTCAGAGGTTATCAAAGAAACAATAGGTTTAACTATTTTTAATTCATAAGGTTTCTCCATTTATGATTCTTTGGCAGGGATCCTTTTGATCTGCACACAAAAATAGTAATGTGCTTTATAGATGTTACTGCATTTGTTGTGACTATTTATTGATGTAGACCTCCAGATCTCAAACACAAAAACAGCAGAAGCTCTCAGAGCATCACCAGCAAAAATATGGAAAAAGGAGAATAAAAAAATACCTTGTTTAAAATCACTAAGTACTTCTGACAGGGAATATGAGAGATTTGGGAAAAATGGGGAAGGAGTCCATTAACTCAAAAGTTTGAGAACCAGTGACCTTAGGAGCTTCTCATATGCAGTTCTAGACGTCTCAATGCTTTAATCAAAAAATGGTTAAAAGCTTAGGCAAAACTAAGAGAGAAGCCACAAAGCAATTAATGAAATAGAAGTAGTGATTTCTGAGGGAACATGGAAAAAAAAAAAAAGAACCCTCCCGCCCTCCCCCCATGTGTTTAGTTTGGCTTAGAAGCAATAGTTTATGGAGTCATGGACCTGATAATAATCTGAAAGCATCTGCGTAGGAAAATGACTTGTTTAGAGGAACCATGAGGGAAGAACCAGATAAATCCGAAGAAATGAAAATACAACTTATATAGAGGGCTTAAACTCACAGTCAGCTGTTTTAGATGGAATATTCATCCAAAGAAAATTGTGCGATTCTGTCTGGCAACAGTAGAGAATGGACTACATATACTAAGATATTTTATACTTAGTTATTATCTCCCATGACACAGGCAGAACACTTAATTTTTGTAGGACGTCCATTATCTGCAATATTTTCAGTGGGAGGATGGAAAGAGAGCTACAAGATGCCCTCCCATCTGGAACACAGATTACCTCTGAACTCCCATATTTGCAACCAGCCTCCCCCCCACCTCATTTATAGCACATAAACTACTCACAGCAAGCAACTGATTTATAAAGGTAACAGAATACTTAATTCCTCTTGCCACACAAGCAACAGACACAAAGATTCCTACGAAAGCTCACTGCAAATATGCTTGGTAAAGCACGAGAGACAGGAGGCTAACACACTACTGCAGTTGCCGTTATTCACTATTCTTCACTAAACATTAAGGGCAGTCCCATGAGCACGGGTCATTTGTGTGCTCCTCTGAGCACTAACTGGCCAAGTAAGTGAAAGTTGGAAGGTCATTCACTTCTGAGTGCAGGTGGCTGGGTCACCCAAAGCCAAGTCGCTTTCTTTTGAGTATATGTTTTAAAAAATAACTGTTTCAAATAGCTATAGGTCCTTCCCAGTAAGAACCATGTAGTGCCCTAAATTCAGAACTGTTATTAATATCAATAGAATAATCAGAGACTCTAGATGGTCGCAGTAATATAAGTTACACCCAGCTACATTAAAAAGAAAGAAGGAATCACAAACAGGGTAACAGTTAAAAATGCAGGCTGAAAAAACAGCATTTCAAGAGAAAGAAGGATTACAGCATCTCAGTGGTTTTAAAGAAATACTGGACCGAGGGCTGGCCTGAACTGTTGCTCTTAGGATGACTAAGCCTAAACGCAAACGTGTCTTTGGCCCAAAATTTCGTAACAGTCTTCTGCATAAAGAGGCAAGAGTTGACAAACCCAAGTATAACTGCTCTTATCTATCAAATAAACTTGCAGTGAGTGTAGATATAAAAGACCAGATGCTTGGTCCTGTTCCAGCGCCTCTGAATGGCTGGATAGCTGGGGGATTCGCCGGGTGGCACAGTTTGCATAAACACCTCTCCGGGATGCCACCCCTCTCAGCCCTGCTTTGCAAGGCAAAAGGGAGAGGCTTGGCGGCCTGGCAAAAGGCGAGAAGCGTGGCAGGCAGGACAGCTGTTACCAGCTAGTTCAGGTTAAAATAGCCCTAATTTGCACCAGGGCCCAAACTGTTCCCTGGCAACCACCAGGATGAGGAAGCACAAATGCCGCCTTCACCCGGGCTTCATTCAAGGGCTGCCAAGCGCAGGGCTGCAGACAGAGGAGCTCCCACAAAGGAGCTGCGCGAAACCCCTGCCTTCGCTCGGGGGCGGGCTCGTTTCTCTGAGCGCCTTGTGTGCGGATATCCAGCTTGCCAAACATCTGCGGCACTGCCCTGCACAGCGAGAGGCAGCCAGGAAAAGAGCCAGCCGGGGGGATGCGGGAGAAGCTTCTGTCAGGCTTCCCAGGAATTCAGCTTAAGGGGAGGGAAGCTTACTTTGGGGCCGAGCTATAAGGAGAGTCACTGCATACGTGCTCCCAGTGAAATGGCACACGCTGCGTGCCGGGTGAGCTGCCCCTGTAGCTCTGCAGCCTCCCACCCATCGCCTGCTGAATCAGGCTTGCAGTGTGTTATTGAACTGTGCTCTGGCAAGCAACAATTTCAAATGCAGGGCATGTTTATATAAAAATCAAGCCACTTCCCTGAAGAAGGAGGCCAGTACAGATGCGTTCTGTATTATACAACTATGGACTTTTAAAACTCATGGTAAAATGCTGTACTCTGCAGACAGAAGTAGGCAGAGATTCGAATATATATATATTTATATATGTAAAAATATAACAATTGTTTACCTGTCAAATGCAAGACGGGAAATTCAGATTACATTTTAGGAAGATGTTTCTGTGGCAAGAACTACATACCCATGGAATTTGTAGGGTCTCATCACTGGAAGATAAGTATAGGTTAGACAACATCTCTTGGGAATAATATGGGTACAGTCAACCTTGCCTTGGGGGATGAGAAGAAATTAGATAACTTCTTGAGTTTCTTTCTATCCAGCCCTGTTTTCTGTGAGTCTGTGATTTTATCAGCTGCATTTAGACAACACGTAACATTGACTGAATTTGCATTGTACATCATGGTAGCTCTGAAACATTTGAATAATATACTACAGTGAGCCAACTAAGATTTTCATAATGTGGATGCTATTTATCCAATCATGAATTAGAAAAAAAAGTCTTTATAAAATTTTATCTGAGAGCACAAAGAAAGTATTTAGCATTTGAAAATCACGATTTTCTCAATGAAGAGAAAGGAAAATTATCTTCTAAATAAAAGAAGTTTTGACCTGCTCAGAACTCTAAACTTCCTGAGTGAACTTATATCCATGTGGCTTCTTTGATGAGATCACTGAAAAACAAGTATTTATGCTCCAGAGCTTCCATAGTTTATAAAGCTGAAAAATACTAATTTCCATGACAGATCTTAACATGCTATACTGTCATAAAAGCAGTCAGTTACATCTCATTCTACCTACTGCTTTTCAAGGGCATGTCTAATAGGGTTTTCTAAAAGGGAATTCATCATTATCTTGCTTTTGCAGAGAGAGAACTCGCAGCCGAGATCAGTGACAGTACCAGGAACGGACCAAGGTCCCCCGAGCCCAAGGTTAGAGCACTACTCACGACGCAACATTGCCGTGTAACCAGCACGCAGCATTCAACCGGTGATATTCCTTACATTCAAACATACCACAGCAATACCTGCAAGTTACCTAATTCATGTCAAATGAAATACTAAAGGTCACATTTTAAAATCTGAGCTTATTTCAAATTTCCTCAACTTTTTACTGCTTATACAGCAGAGATCTGAAATAATACCCCCAACTGGCAACCTCTACTAACTTCAGCAAGTACGACTTATGCGAGCAGTTCCACTGATTCTGGCAGGACTGGACGCGTGAAACGACTGGAGCTTAGAAAATAGCTGCTTTCAGCGAAGGTGGTTTATGATTATTTGGTCCTAAATAGAACTTGTAGCATCAAACGTCTGAATGGAAAATTATTTATTAGAAATAAATCAGAAAATGTTGATATAAGCTTACTTCAGTGCAGAGTATCACAGATTTGTAAAATCCACAGAGCAAATGAAATTATGTAAATCACCAAAGAACAGCTGTACCAACAGCATGAGTACTAACTGATCCGGCGCCTCGGCACTTCTGAAAAACACAGCAGCAAAGGCAGTGCCGTGGAAATGGCAGCCCCTGAGCAAATAAGAACTGGGAAGGGCAGTGCTTTAAAATCTTACATTGTGTGACTGCAAACAGTAATGCCTGAAAAGACACCCCCATATAATAAAAATGGATGAAGTCCCCTAACCACTAGTAGAACAAATTTGCAAGATTAGTAATAAACTCATTTTAAAATAAAACAGCTGAATATAATTTGCTGTCCTACCTATATGCCAGGAATGGAGTTGGGAGAACGGCGCCGTCCCTGAACACCCGGACGACACTGCTAACAACCAGGTCACGCAAGCTACGCAGCTCCTGTGCAAGCCCACGGATACGAGTGTGCTGGGATCCCCTCGGGGAGCCGGCGTACGCAATATACCAGCGCGTCAGGCCGTCCCGGGAGAAGGCGTGCTCCACGGCTAGCCACTCCGTGCCGGCCAGCTGGTTGACGGCGGGCTCGTGCTGGCGGCGCGAGGAGCCCTACCTTCACCTGGCTCCTCTTGAAGCAGCAGCCACAGAGCAGTGATGAGGAAACCAGCCAGATTTGGCCGTGGGCTACAAGGTTAAAACAATTAGGAAAGAGGCTATTTGTATCCTGTTATACCTGAGTGCCCTCAGGGCCGTTAACTGGCTTTTACTATGGCGGGCCTGACCCTGTAATGCTAATATTAGCATCTGCTCAAAGACCACTGAAGTAAAGAGAGTTTTTGAAGGGAGAGAAACAGTCCCTTATATAAGGGACTATAAAGGAAACATTCATGGACCATAAAGGACTGAGACTAGTGCTTTTATAATTTCAGTAAGAATCTGAATTCAAACACCATAAACCTCCAGGGAATAAATGAACTCCCCGTAATTCCCCTTACCCTCCTTCCCAATGAATAAGTTTATCATCTTTCACATAAGAAATATTTCAGAGGGTTTTTTTTCTGAAATCTCTTCCTGGATTCTTGTGTCCTTTCGTATCTGTGTAGTCAAAAGATTACAGTCACCACAAACTCAGGATTTTCATAGATACAGAAATGCGATTTTTTTTTCTTTCACACTTACAATTAAGTGCAAAGGAAATTCAGTCTTATGCTTCTCTGCCACTACTACTCACATTTGCCCTTGCTTATCATAAAAAACCCCTACCTTTGAAAGGAAAAGAGGACACAAAAACCCGGATCCATTTTCCAGAGCTGCCTTCCTGCCTCATTAACCTGCCTGCTCTGTCTTCCGGCTATTGCCTTCGCCCGGCCCCAGCCCAAGCCCACCCCGCCAAGGCTGTCTGGCGTTTCCCAGCTTCTGCTGTGGTCCTTTGGCAGGCAGCTCCCCTTGGACAAGCCATAGGAAAGGCAATTCCCTCTGGCTGTCTTTCAGAGGCTCATTTTATGATGACTAGGAGGAAATAAAAGTTAGAAGCTGCCTCTGCAACGCCAGCTTTGCTCCTGAGGGAGAGCTGAATGAAACTTTTCTCCATCTGGTCCTCCCCTCTTGCTGGCTGCGACTGCAGTACGGTAGGAACAGTGAGGCCAAGCGAGGGGAAGGAAAGGGAAGGGCTGAGACAGGGCTATCCACTGATTTTCCTGTTCCTGGTGGACACCTGCTCCAGGTGCCTAAAGCAGTCTAAAAACAGGTGTCAAAAAGGACTTATTACTTTAAATCAAGGTAGGTGAAATTTAACAGCCTAAATCCAAATGATCCTGCAAATCTGGATTCAGCTGCTAACTAACCCCTGAGGTGTCTAAACTCCACAAACACCTCAGATTCTGACCTTAAAGCTCTGCACATGCCTTATTACAGGATCGCTTCTGTACATGCTCAAAAACACCTCAGGCCTGACAGGGCAAATATTTTCATGTGTCTGAAGCAGATAGAGAGGCCCCCCTGCAATGCTGAATGGGTATGTAAGCTTCAGAGGGACAAATGTCCTCTTCACTCCTTCCCAAGGCTCCTCACTTAATTTTCCCCAAATATCTTCCCACTCCTTGTCAAATTTCCTTTGGTCCTAGGCATGTACTTACTTTTTAATTCCTTCCCCCCCAAAACTTCTTCACCTTGCAGCTTTTTCTGAACCCTTGCCCATCACCTGGGCCCTAAATCCTGCTCCATCTGAACAATCAACCTAGCCCAGCTCTCCTGACCTCACACTGCCGGATTCCCCCCTTTTCCTGACCATGCTTCAAACCTGTCTCACCCTCTCTACCTCACTGATACTCAGCTTATCCAGTTCTGCATGTCCTGACACCTTGTCTCTTCATTGCCTTGCCAACACCTTCTGCCTTCTTCCAGTTGCTGGCAGTATCTGACTGAGCTCCTCTTCCTTCACCACATTTTATTTTTTCTTAACAGAAGAAGAAAGTCCCAGATCAGGTTTTGGCCGGTATTTCAAAAACCTGGACACAGGCTGCACTTGCCACTCAGGTGCAGCTGTGAAGGCAAAAAAAGAGGACACATCCATGGAAATATACCCTGAATGGTAAAAGAAATGAACCTACCTACCCTGAACAGTAAAAGAAATGAATAGGCATTCTAGTAAGACTGATGGTTTCATGAGCAATTTAGTACACTTTCTGGTGATTTCAGGGAAAGGAAATCTTTGTTTGTGCAATGCCGAGGACAACAGAGCTAGGCCCTCAGAGTACAAGCAGTACATAACAAATGGAATTAAAAATTCAAACTTTGCAAGTCACGGGAAGGTTCTCTGTTCATTTTGATAACACTTTAATTCTATCAAGTAAGTATAATGAAAAAAATTGAAAAAAATTTTGAAATTTGAGTTTTGAATAACCCTCATGCAATTGCAATAAGTCACTTATGGCTAACCCATATTGGATACATTTTTCTCACTTGTCTTTCATTAGCTGCTGTGTATGTATGTACACAAACACGTATTTACAAACATATATACACATTGTATACCTAAGACTTATGCGACCTACTTACAGAAGTCTGCATGGCTATATTAGTGAGAAAGATGGAAAGAAGATAACACTGTTTCACCAGTGAATTTACACCGATATAGTGAGTGTTAACCTTCTTTTATTAGTGTGACCTTTGCTGGCCATTGCTAATGAACACTCTTGAAAAAGGCAGGTGATTGAGCCCAGACTGCAAGATTTTATGGACAATGATCATCACTGTGGGTCAAGTACACCTGTGCTGCAATCATAAAGTTAATAACCTCTACAACAACAGCTTTACATGTGGCTGTCTCAGAAGAATGCCATCTCTGTACCTCACAGCCTTTAGAGACGCTATTTATAATTTATATCCAATCTGAAGTGCAAAGATTTTTCTCTCCTGTAAGTCACAGTAATCAATACAGGTCTGCACCTATTACAACCCAATGAGGTGAAGTGCGAGGCAAGAATCAGCTGCGCTGGGCAAACACTGAAGCTCATGAACATAGCTTTGCAAAACAGCCTGTCTCCAGTGGCCATTTCCAACATCTAGGCTGGAACAGTAAATAAAGCGGGGGGAAAGAATTCTTTGTAAGGATGCCATCCCAGCTGTTTAATGTTGCAAACTAAATTAATTGCATATTTGCTTTAGAACTACCCAGGAACTTGAATTTTTTGGCGTGTGTCTCATGGATTTCAGACTTCTACACCCTAATTCATAACATATCAAGACTTAATATGTGATACTCTGAAGTTCTCATATCATAGAAACCAGCAATTTAAGACTACACGCTAATTCACAAAAAGCTCTGCAGATGTGAATTACACTAAATTTAACTAAGCTGAATAATATCACAGTTCCTATTACTTAACCTCAAAGATGTCATTAGAGGCAGCATTTGAGATTAATGACCATAAGGCTGCATTTTAATCCCCACTTATCCCTTCTCTGTGCTACAGAAAATGGTAGATATGTTTAGAAATGTTCAATACTTTTCTCTGGTGGGTTTTCCTCATTTCTTACTTCTTCTGAATCCGTATAGTGAATAATGTCACCAAGACAAGCAAATCAATCAGAGCCTCAGTATCTGCAATTCATTTTGGGAAGTAAGGGGAGGTCGCACCGAGCCATCGAAGTAGTGATGAGTTAAAGAAAGGTGTCCTGTGGGAGGGACGGTAAAGACCGACAGCACAGCAAAGTGAAGTACAGAACAGACAGGATGAAGCCAAGGACAGTCATAACTTAGACAAAATAAGAAGGTACGTTATGTTTAGGGATACAGTGACCGCTGCCAAGTTCCAGCCTAAAATTTCTTTGTTCCTCTGAGTCAGATGCATGAGTGTGTGTATGTGTGTGTGGGAGGTGGGTCTATCACTAGCAGAATAAAGAACTCAAGAGCCTGGGACAAAAGTGAAGAGAAATACTAAGTTCATGATGGAAAGAGAGAGAGAGAGAGAGAGGAAAACAAAGCCTCGAAAGTGGAAAACTCTCACTCTGTGTTTACGAGCATGACCACCATGGGGCCCATTTCTGAGCTGCAGCTGGAGACAGCTCAGCTGAACCAGGCATGATCCACGGTGAGGGACGAGCATGGATTCCTCCAGGAGGAAGCTCCGATCATTTCCTGCCTCGTATACCACAGGAATAGTACAAAATGCCAGAATGCAGCCCCCAAAATCAAGGTTTTTCTGCTAATCTGCTTTTAATCATCCAACTGCAGAGCTGGAAAGAGCAGCGTTTAAATAAACTCAATTTAAATAAATTGTTATTTAAATAAACTCCATTTGGGAGATCATATTTATTCAAAAATGGGGACTGGTTCACTATTACCCATTAGTTTTTTTTTTTTTTAATAAATACCATCGACCTCCAAAAACCTATCTTCAAGCCAACACTGGCATTTCAATGTTGAAGAAACGATTTATGATGTTACTGCAAGGCAGAGGAGAGAAAGGAAAAAAGAGAGAAAATAATGAAGCTTAATGACCTTGGTGCACTTCCAGATCCAGTTTACATTTCAAAATACAGTCCTGTTCTACCAACTGATCTTTCCACGCGAAGTCTTCTGACAGAATCAGTGTGTGCATTTGTAGTGCTGCTAAGTCAGAGTGCTGAGCTCCAAGAAAAATTGAGCAAGATCTTTCATGTCATGGTAGAGATCTTTTGCCAAACATTTAGTGGGTTCTGAAGAAAACTTCAGTTTAGTCTCTCTCAGCTAGAAAGATGGTAAACCTCGAGAGCTGGAGAAGGAAAAGCAAGAACCTGCCAGGAAAGTATATTTGGAAGTTGGAAGGGAGATGAAATATTTAAATGAGTTTCAAAACTTGGTGATTCAAATTATTTTCTTTTCCTACATCTAGAGTATCAAGTTTTTTATAAAATTAGAACAAAATGAAAAGACGTTGTCAGGGTAATTTCTCTCTAAAGAATCGCTGAACCGGAATTATGTCATCTTGTATTAAAATTATCAGTTATTGCCACAGTTGGCCCACAAATATTATATTAAAAAAAGCAGGAAGAAAAATCACTTAAATACATTTGGGGAATTCTTTTGTTTGTGCCCTAAGCATATCTTCTAATACTTATTGCTCCAATTTGGCTTGGTTTGTCTAAACCACTGTAGGTTGTTTATTCAAAATAAGTTTAAAACAACTGTTGATATATTAGGAAAAAATGGCATGGGGAAAAACAAGACTGAGGTGGGAACTGAAGTTAGTCTAAATGAGAACAATATCAGCATGCACAAATGCACAGACAAGCACAGTTTGACAGTCACTGTTCATAAAAGATCCTGCAATGAGTTAATATGAAAACTGAATCTCCTATAGAGGGAAGTTAGAGGGGAGCTCATATCCAGGCAGTTAAGGAAAACTTGCACTGTGGCTGGAATATGTACAGTACCTTCTCCGTTAGTCTGGGGATAAATGAAACGTTATAATCACAATATATTCCTATATTAAATTAAGAAAACATTTTTTCAGTCCGTTGTGAAAAAAAAAGAATCTATGACTGACTAAAAAGCAAAGAACTTTCAGTCAACAACATACCCATCTGTTTTGACATGTTTTTCAGCTCTAGTACCGAAATGACACGAACAGTTTGCATTCGTAACTCCATGGCTGCACTATGATTGTTACTTTCCCCAGAAACCTCACAGAGCTTTGCAGTACAACGTCCCAGATTTCATGAGTTTCAGTGCTGTTTTTCCATGTCCAAATTCAAACATACCAGAAACCTGTGGAATTGCACCTGAGTTAGGAAGGAATGCAAACCAAGGGGATAGTTCCTTTCGGAGACAGGGTTTGCTCTGAATACAGATGTCTCCGTGCAGTAGGAAAAGTCAGCTCCTGCCAGCCAGCTTGGGAAACCTCGTCCCATTCTCCAGTCTGCGTATTTGGGCATCTGCAAAGGAGAGGACGGCTGCCAGGCAGAGGAGGGAAGGACTGAGAAGAAGAGGTCTGGGAGGATGAGATATATCTCTTCTCCCTGCAAAGAGTTGACACACTATGGCAAAAATAAAGCTGTATTACATTTCCATGGAACTTGCTTCCATGCCAAAAAAGCCTTCATTTAAGAAGGACCATGAAGCAGCTGCAGTCAGGAAAATAGCAAAGAACCTCTGCTCACCAGGGTCACGTCTTCTGAACTTGCTAGAAACTAGAATACAGAGCTCTCATGTGGAGGCCACCATGTCCTCCTTCATATCTGTATAGCACAGATACTCACACTCTTTCACAAGAGGACAAGTGGGGAAAACACACCTGGGCCCCTGATAGAGGAACAGAGCACAGTCTCTGTCATGGAAGTGTATCCTGTCTATAGGTGTGATTTCTTTCAGAATATAATCAGATACTAAGAACTTCAGGATTTGCCTCATGAGTCCATGTGTCAGGGGTGGGGGGCAGAATTTTTTTTTTTTTTTAAATAATCTGAATGAAGAACCATCTTATTCCTGACTATTTCTATTTTCATACTTTCTGTCCAGAAGATGCTAAGGATGCCTTTCTAAGGAACATGAAGCTGAACTTTTACTGTGCTGACTGAGCTGGATTTCTAATGTGCATGCAAATATTTGAACTAAGTTTCTAAACAAAAATGCTTCAGTAAATAAATAAATAAAATAAATCAGCAACAGACATGCTTAACTAATCAAATAGATAAAAGAGCTTTGGCATGGCCTGAAAAGCAGCAGAAACAAATGCTTCCTTAGGACACCCATTGCTTAATACGGATTTCTGAAATATGAAAAGCAGATACTTATTAAATCGGTTAAGTATCCCAAATGGGTCATGGAGATACTCTTATCTGACTTATGAGTAGAGAGCAAGTAGATCCTCTGTAGTTAAAGAACTCAATAGTTCCCATTATAAGAGATTGTTTTCAGTTGCTTATGAATTTTGCCAAGCTAAGTATTTGAGATGAAAATTCCCATGTTCTGTCTCTGCCTGAGGCTGATTATTGTTATTATTATTTTTATGTTTCAACTAAAAGGATTTAGTTACTTCAGGAAATAAGATTGAGGAAAAACATGTTTTTGGGGAAACATTTTGGGGGAAAAAAAGAGAAAGAAAGCCTTACAAGAATTCTGCTGAGAAGCTCCTGTGTCTCTATTCTGCCCAGCAACAGTTTGAAATTTGGAAGGTATGGTCCCTGTTGTTCTTTTGCAGTTCCCATGGAAAACCACCCAGCTTCTGCCTAGCTATAAGCCTTTGAAAAAGTCTCATTGGCATATGCTCGGCAAAGACTCCTCAGAATCTGGCAGCTGAACTGGTCAAAGATTCCTCTGAAGATGCTGTGTGCAATGGGCAAACTCCAGCCCAGGGCTGAAGGGGCCTGGCCAGCCTTCCTCTGCAACGGCTGCTCCCAGACGCTGTGGGCCATTGTGGCATTAGGCACGGGAACTGAGAGCTGGGACGCTCTCTCTCCTGCGCTCCAAATTCCACTGCTGTATCGCAGGCAAAGTAAGGGAGGAAGAAAAAAGCAGCCTAACGGAAATAGAGAAGAGAACTAGTCCTGGGGGCCAGAGAAGACTGAGACAAGAGCTCGACTATGCAAAGAGACTACACACGCACGCATGCATGCAAGAGGCATGAGAACATGAGGGAGGTAGATTTGTAGGAGAAAAAAAGAGAAGTCTGGAAAAGCAGGAAACTGGCTGCATAAAGGGACACGGATGTATAGATGAGGGACAGAAAATTTTGCAGAGGCAGCCTGGATACAGCAGGGACATGAGGGCAGACTCTGAGGTAGGAGAGAGGCAGCAAGCTCTGTGACCACGAGGGGACATGTCTTTCCAAACTAACTGAGTGCAGCCTTCCAGCATCACCTTCTGCCTCTGACCAAACATAAACTGACTGTCTAGATCTGTATTTCATTCTCCTCTAGTTTTGGATCATAGAGAAGGTGACAGTCTACTACTCTAATATGAAGAGTATCAGCTACTTTACATGACTGTATGTATACATCATACACTGTATGTACATATCATAATGTATACATCATTGTATGAGGTATGTGATGACATTTAATGAATTCAAGTCCAAGTATCTGAAAGCTGAGCTCTGGATCTAAAGTTTCCAACTCTGCAACTGACTGAGATCAGTATAGCATCACATGGTGGTATTTCTCTTTTTCCTTTTATCTTAGTTAAAAATAATAAAAAGAATCACAGAAAACTACACTGAGAGAATATTAGAAGTGCAAACTCAAGGGCAAAGTCAGGCACTCAGTATAGTAAATAGCAGAATATTCTCCCTATTGACCTCTCGTTTGGATTACAATATAGGTTTTAATTACATGATCACCAGGCCAGCTTTGGGCATAGGCAGTTACTTCAAGCAGCATAGACTGAAAAGTGGAAAATCACTGTGTTGAATGAGAGAAAAAGATCCTCTCAGCTCCACAGCAGCATCTCCAGGTCAGTGCCTGCTCCAAACCGTCTCAAAAGCGAAAGCATGGGGACTCCTACTGCTGCTGGGAGGGAGAAGGTACAGGCTGCCAAGCAAGCACCAAGGGAGACGGAGCAAGGGAAATGGGATCGTGGCCACGTAATACAGAAATGGGGAACTGCTGTTAGTCTTAATGGTTGGAGACTTGCTGCCTGGGGGGATGGTGCTTATTGGAGCTGTTCTGATACAATCTTTGTATATATTGCTTAGAGCTTTGTGCTGCCCTTGAAGATCACATGTTCCTTTTTCCACCAGACTCCTCCACTGAGCCCTAGATATTACCTGGGAATGGAGAGTGCTGCCCTAAACAGACCTGACTTTTATGGTAGTAGATAAAATAATTTCAGTTATAATGAGTAAACAAAGAACAGTGTTACACAACTCACATATAGAGAACTCATATAATACAATGCTATGAAATGTAAATTGGCAATTATATTGGCAGTGAATGAAATTAAGAAGAAAAAAAAAATAGGCATTTAAAGTAAGAACTAATGGTTATTTAAAAGAACACCAATAGGGAATTAATCTTGTTAGGAGAGAAAATCTTACTTGATTTCCCTAAGTTTCAAGGAGGATTTTGGAGCGTCTGTAAAGGGGAGTATCAGCACAAGCACAGATTGAATGACAAAGGAACACCAGCTTTATGTATAACCCTTCTTTCATTATTGTAAACTGTAATTAGATATGATAATATAATTTCATCTTAATAAGATAAAATTTTTATGTATTGAATCACTCACAAGCAAGCTGGTTCTCTGATCTTTGCCAATGGAAAGGCCCAGTTCATCTACTTTCTTATGTCCGAAGTTTCCAGGTCACCTAACTTCCTAGCCTTCCTAGTCTAAATAAAGCAAAGTTACCTACCACTGTCAGTCATATCTGCTAAACTACTAGTCATATTCTTATCTTAGTTTAACTAACAGCAACTGCCATTTCAACCTGAGAGCCTGGCATGGCTGTATGGGGATATGATCGCTAGAGTTGGTCATGCGATTACCATAAAGAATGAGAGATGGAAAAATAAATCAATGAGGTACACAAAAAAGCAACCGAAGCAACTTTCTTTGTGTTTCCCTTCTTCAGTTCTCTCAGGAGATGAAGACCTGCAGTGAGCTGGAGAGACCACAAATAAATACCACAATTACCCTGGGCACATCAACATGATCCCCTCTTGTAGAGATTTAGGTGTGGCTAGCTCTGTTTCATAGTAACCAGCTACTTGTTCAAAATTAACCTCACGTCAAGGCAAAATAAATGACTTGTTATAACATTTGCCTCAAGTGGGCCACCAGAAGTTCCCAAAACATTAGCCTGTAAACTAATAGAAGTGCTGAAGAGCATCTGTTACAGATCGAATATAGCAATTCAGATGGAAATCCCGTTTGCTTCGTTTGAGAAGGCATAAGCCGTGATTCTACAAATCTAGGGGCTCATGAAAGGAGCTGAAGAGAAGAGCTAAAACTGCTGCATGAGACAAATTTTAACTCAAAAGACACAACATATATATAAGCACAAAAGCATAAAACACAAAATATTTTGTATTTTGTCACTGTTTGCTTTAGGATGAGCTTGAACTGACTAGGCAATTGTCTGTCACTTTACAGAATAGCAGACAACGTCAATCCGTCAGAACTCTGAACACTTTCTACATTATTATGGCTGGTCACTAAAAGCACTATTATTCTGTAATCAATTCATATGCACCTGCAAACTCACCCCTAAAGTGCACTACCATATCTTTAGTTAACAGTCACTTATTATTTGAGGTTTGATTAACAGAACAGTTTAAAAAAACCAAAAAACAAACAGAAAACCCACCAAACAAAAAAACCCACCACACAACAAACCAAAATAGTATGAAAAAATCATACAAAGGCAGAATAAACATAACTGCTAATTTTAATGACGATCCTATAGGAGAGAAAATAGTGCATCTAAATTTTTTCTTTGTATGATGCATAATGTCATGACGTATAACGAGTAACTTTGGGATGATAACCATCTATTTTTTGTTTTTCTTGCTTCGGCTATCAGCATCTATGTTTCTGTGCTAATGTGCCAGTATTCTCTCGAACGAGATGCAAAGGCAGGGCAGCGGAGCCCCAGGCCACTCCACTGCAAACGGCATCAATTACCCCCCAAAACAACAATCTAGTGGATCAATTTCAAATACAGAAAAACCGCTGAGTCCAGTCAAGTCGTAAGGGCTCAGTTTCAAAAGTGGGAACCTTGTACTCACATAAAACATGTAATAAGTCCTGCAAATTATAAAACTATTAATCTACCCTAACAAGCAATCACCTATATAAAGAGTCATACTCAGTAACCTGTTTATGACAATTATACTGCTCATTCATCATATTATCATTCAGATAAGAAAACACTTGACATGCTCGTATCTCTGTTTTATGGCCAATAACTTTTGAGTATCACCAACTACTCTCTGTTGCTTTGTTTATTAATGTCTTATTACAACATACCACCCAGACTGGGCAATGACTGGTGCCCTGATAGCCCCTTTAAAGAAAATAAAAACAAATCGTAGCACAAATGGCAGCATAAAAACTCTTATTCTCTGGCACTTTTGCAAATAATTTGAAGCTGTGAATTTATGACAAACTTTCAAAATAAAGTGATGAAGAGCTGGCACTTTCGCATACCTCTTACAACAGAGAAATACTCCATATCACATAAGAGTACTTAAAATTATTAGGTTCTTGCCTTACTTTACACATGGCATGGTTCACTACTCTACAATCATGTGAGCGTGCTCACCAGACAACCACCTTGCTACTGGAGACACCTAAGATACTGGAGGTACTGTGCCTGTCTCCTGCTATCTTCCAGCAGCACCATACCATTTGTACCTTTGGGATTTTTGTATTATAGGAATCAAGTCCATAAAACAGTTTGGAAAGAGGTTTTTTTGGTATAAGATGTGTGGGGATTAAATGTTTTATGGATCCCACAGGACTTAGCTTCATTACCTGGAAGCTTGAAATTATGGGACATGGAACTGGATGATGCAGAAATTCCCTTTCTGTCCTATTGATTTCCATCTCTTAAATTAAAAATAAAAGCACCAAAACTCCTAAACAATTATTCAGTCTTCCAGATTCTCCTAGAAGGAACAGGCCAAAGCCAAGCTTACCGAGGCATACCTCAACCAGAATCCCTATGCTTTTATAGATTTAAGTAGCTTAACATTATTTCAGGGTGCCATACTGTTAACAAAGGGGCATTATAAGTGTTAAGGTTGTCAGTCTGCTGAGCTATCAAAGATTAGTTCATGTAGAAATGTATCAACATCCTTCACATAAAGCTAATCAAATTTGAAATTCCTGGCATGTCACCTTGAGGAGGAATTTGATTTATTATTTGCAAAGTAATCCAGAAAATATGTGAGAGGGAGATGCACAGCTGTAAGAATTACTGTTACACTGACTTTATGACAATATAGTTAGTTTTGTTGTTGCTTTTGTGTCTTCACTAAACAATGACACAAAGAAAGTTTTATTAGTTATTAAGTTGTAAGAATGTGAAATATTGCTACTTTGAAGTAATAATTCAGTTCATATATTAAACTACACAAAAGTTGTTTGCTTTTAATTAATGATATGTAACTGCAAACATAAAAGTGTGTACAGACATTTTTCCTCTTTGCAATGGTTCCTTACCTCATGGGGAAAGATGCCAAAAGTTACTTCAGCTCAATGACCTCTCTTGCTTGTTTTTCCCCACTGGGTAGAAGGGCCTGTTCCGGTGGGCTCAAATTTTAAATGTAATGCAAATGACATGCAAATCTTTAAGTGTCATGCAGTTTAAATATATAGGGATTTGTAACATTTATTTATTTGTGTTCATAAATCAAAATGTCTGTGAATACAAACCAGGTGTGCAACGGCATTTACATTTTTGCACACAAACGTATGCCAAACCCACCTGAAAATCTGCCCATTTTAACCTTATGTCAGAGACATGACTTAACTTTGTCATTAAACTAAAGTCAATGTAGGATCCCATTGAAAGAAGTCACATACCTAGTTAATTGCACTGCAGTGTTCATTCAGTCTTTGTTGCAATTTAGCACACGGGACTCACATATTCCATTAGACTAAGTTTTCTGAAATAAAGATTTATTTTTATGACTGGTACTTGTCTGTATGTATGTTTATGGCACAATGTAAATAAGAATTCTGCATTTGACTCCAGCTATCTTGTTAAGTAAATGATTATGTATATAAACAAATCTGTTCACTACCTTCAAATATTTTTATTTGTCATATAATTATATCATATATATATCTCTTCACAGATGTATAAAATATATCCTTAGGAAAATTGCCACAGAATGTTGTTGCTTATATTAAGTAAATGGTATATTTGTGTACTATGTTCCATACTTATATACATGGAACATATTTGTATACATATAGAACTGCCAAATATTTCACTACTGTTACTATACAAACAGGTTGATATTACTGGAAAAAAAAATCACTAACTTTCCTGATTGCTTTTGAGATTGGTTTATCAAGATACATTTCAGAAAATGTGGTTTTATACTGATAAAGCTACAATGTACTAGAATTAAGGGTACCATACAGGTAGGTTGGCTTGTATCTGAGACCATAGCTTTTATCGTTCCAATTAAATCAAGAGTTATTCAAGCTGCAGACTTCACTGCTGTCATTACCTGCTAACTCACAGTCCTAAATGCACCATCTGAAATCCCACCTGGTCATAACCAGCCATTTCCCAATAGCAGCTCATTTTATTACCAGCTGAGTGCTGGTACTGCCAGCAAAATATTTGGAACGAGTTACCAAACCTTTCCTTTCTGAGATGCATGTCACTAGGACACACAGCGCTGCTTTTTGTGTTTCCTGAACAGGTCCCATTGCACTGATTAGAGCTGCTGCTACAGAAGCGGGTTTCCCCGGTCCTAAGCTGGCACGTCCCACGTTACAGCTCCTGTTACAGCACAGGTACCAACTAGACTTTTATTTGTCTACAAATATAAACTTCTCTGCTGTCTGGTTTCAGACATTTTATATTTCTGCTGATAAAATGAAGTGATGAAGTATGTAGAAGAAGGCAGAACAAAACTCTGAAGAACTGCCCTTTGATCATATTCCAAATTTCCTTCTTATCCCCAATGTGGGGCACAAAGGCCCTTGCTATTCCATAGAAAGAGAGAGAAAGTGAACTTATTAGTAGCTTGCTTCAAACTGCATTGACAAGATCAAGAGAAAACTTAGTTTCTGAAACAGTGTGGAAATTTTTAAAATGGAATTTAAATAACTAAATGAAAGAGTAACAAGTGATGTGAGGAGAATTTCAAAATATTAGCATTAACAACTTTCTTTTTTTAGACAGGTTCTCTCTGGCAAATAAAGCTGTTAAGTGATTTCAATAGCATCAATATTATATACAAGAAATGTGATATCATTACTAACAATGAAAAAGGAAAGGAATTCTCATGGGAGATATAAAACTGGTATGCAACAAGTTATACCCTCCCTCTCCTAATCCAGTCTGAGACACTTCATTTCATGTTTTTAAAATATATTGTAAGGCTTGCTTTTTTCTAAAAAGGCTTTTTAAAACCCATCCATAATGTTACAAAATAGCTAAGGTAACAACAATATGTTAGCAGAGATGACCTTGTCTATTGGTTATTCAGTGGAAGGAAAGCCCCCTACATCTGAACTGAAGTAGACCTGATAGATCAAACCCTCAGGGTCTTGAATTTATATTTCATAAGCTTAATATCCTGTCTGATTTATGATTTGCCTTCTTACACAAAGCAGGCTGTACTTAACAACTTTACTTTTGTGTGGATAACTGTTGATCTGAAAATGGCATATAAAATGCATTTACATCAGCACTGCTAATAGGCCCATAATGATTCTTTATTATGTTTCAGTGAAAGGCAACTGAGTGACAGATAACTGATTTTGTAGATCAAATAACTTTCTGCCACCCCCACAGTTCCCAGCTGCTGCACACTTTATATGCCAATACAAATACAGTTGTAAAACAGACAAATACATTATAACTACATTATTAAATGAGACACAACACGGGGTGTCTGAAGAATTTGAGAGCTGCTTAATACTGTGACTGGGAATTATAAGCACACAAAAATCAAACTCCAAAACTGTTTCAGTGCAAAACTAATACAACTATCCCTCTACCTTTTTTTAAGTATAAGATCTTAGAAGTGATTTGCTGGTACTCAGAGAATTCCTGCTTTGCTGAGGGCTGGGTAAGCTGAAGCATGTTCTCAGTCTGGGTATTACAAGTATTTAAAGCACAGCATTTCAGTATAAAGACATGAGTACGGTCATCAATGCTATCTATACAGATGTTTAAAAATCCTCATACTGAAGGCTGGTGATAACACCACCCAACCACGACGAACACTTTGCTGAGACGTTATAAAAGCCTCCTGCCTGTCGAAATTTATTTCCCGCACTAAACTGTGAGTAAATAATGATAAGACATCACAGCCTGTCTGATAATCTGTGACAACCATTCTACCACTGTCACCTCGGCCGCTGGAGAAACCGGCACGTAGGAAGCCCTGACCCGGCGAGCCTTTTATCTGCACGTGTACTCTCCCCAGGCTGGGCAAATAAAGGCCAGCCGATCATTTACACATGAATCAACTTTCTCCACAGAGCAGGCACCAGAGACGCTTCTTTTCTCTGTGACGGAGAGAAAAGCAGCCAGGTCTGAGCTTGTCTCACCAGAAATCGTGCAAGTGCAACAGCGATACGTTGGCAAACGGCAGAGCAGCCCAGGGAAGCCGGTCTGGACGCCTGATACAAATGGCAGCCACAAAGGACCGGATGAATATTTAGCTGGAAACGGGACCGACAGCAACAACGAGCCTATGTCCTATTCAAAACAGGTAATGTCAAACAAACGGAAACGGAGATACAATCCTGATAGCAGATCATACAAGATACCTGAATGGATATCTTTAAAGAACTCAACCTACATTTTAATAAAGTGCGGATCTTGTCGTCCTTTAGGCCTCATTTTCACTTACATCCAGCTACCTTTTGTAACTGCCATGCAAAGGTATACTTGCCACCTTGGACTTACGAGAGGCTGTTCATGGATGTACGTTAGCCAATACTAGTAAAATAATCCAAAAACTCTATTCTTGAGGGAAAATACCCTAAAGTTTTACTACATGAAAGGCTATTGCAGAGATCATACAATATTTGCTTTCAACCCCAATGTCTTATTGTTAAGGGAAATTCTTATCGGTTTATAAGCACAATTCATACTCTCTTCCCCGTGGAAAAGAGAGGTGAAGTAGGGAACAACACAGGTCTGTTAAACAGTCAAGAGGTTGGAGGCCCTGCGTCTCTGTATTTTAAGCCATTGAGAGCATTATAATCCATTATAACACTAAGGCAGATGTTTGACTGCTAGAGTTCACACTTTTTTTCTGTTTTTCTTGAAAACAAGTTTTCATGCACTGCAACATCTACTTTGCTGCTGCTACTGCTGAGGGTTTTCTGTGCAGTCTTAAAATAGGAAGGATGAAGCAAGCCTGCATTAGCGACAAAACTAGAATCAAATTTCAGAAGCCAAGGTCACCCAGCACTATGCATTTTTCTTTCTTAGTATCAGCAGATAAGGCCCTACCACTCTTCCTCTTCTCGAGGAAGCTCAAACAAGGCTTTTTGGAGACAGTGGTTCTTGCTCGCTGTTGACAAAAGGGAGCATTTTGGAAGGATGCATTTTCTTGTCTTGGCCTCTCTTTTCCACCTCACCACTGATCCAGCTTCCCTAACCACCATCCATCACTCTCCTGTTCCCACTCCTGCCACTTGTGCTAACATTTGCACAGAAGGGCCAGAATAGATTACAGCCTGGTGGTGAAGCTGCCATCACTGCATGTCATGCAATCAGGTCTCACTAATTGTATACACGATACAAATAAATAATAGATAATTAAAACTATTGAAGCCTCAAATAAAAAAAAAAGTTTGCCTTTGATACCATCTCTGTGCCTTTTATAAACCTGAAATTGAAATTTAAAATAAAAATTCAGATGTTTTGCTTCTTCATACTCTCAATAAATTAGATACAAAATTTTCTATTCTTTGCAATTATAGCTTTTTATTGGGGTTACATCCAACCTATCTTCTGCCTGATCTTTCCGAAAACATATTCATTAGTGATAATGCTTATGCTATACATCTTTCCTTCTTAAAATTCATGAGAGTAAAAATATGATTAAAAAAATCCAATTTTACCTTTACAAAAAAATGAATTCTGTGAGAGCTGCATCCATGCACCTGACAAACAAAACAACCTACTGAATTTAATTGTTCTAGTACTTACACGATTATACATAGCTTTAAAACAATGATATAGGTTAGATATGCATTCATTTAACTTTAAGAGCAATACAGCTAATCTCAGATCTTAGTTTATTAGTGTGGTGTATCTTGTGTAAGCATGGTTTGACTAGATGCCAATGATTTTTGAACTATGTAGTGAAGCCAATTAGCTCTAAGAAATAAACTGATACTTCTCTCTAGTGTCATGCTAACTGCTACAGTATGAATTATGCTGCTGATAAAGATGTTGCTATGAGCCAAAATATAACTAAAAAGACTTAATCAACTTGCAACATTTACATAATCATAATAAGAAATTCAGCTTTGAAAGAGTTTAATTTATGCTGCTAAATGCGTACCTTTAATGGACATCGAAAACAAAGGTAAAAATCTAATATAAAATACAATTTATTTTCCCTTTACATTGTCTTCTTCACTTAGCTTTCAAAACTGATTCTTCATCCTCTTCCACATCAATCTCTCAGCTACCACTGACATGCTCCTTCTCTTGATATTGTCTTCTCTTTTTGCTACTGTGGCAATGTCCTCCCTGGGTTTTACTCCTTCCTCACTTTTTACGTCTTCAGCACGTCTATTACTGAACCCTCCTCAAGACCCTCCCTTGGTTCTCCTCCACAGAACTCTACTCTCACCTCCATTCTCTCATCTTTTACACCTTCCCAGCAATTCATTATAATTCAACTGACCATCTCTACAGAGAGTAAGTTACAAGTGACACTAAGACATACTTTATCAGTCCAAACTAGGCTCCATTTATCTCAGCTGAAATCCTGTGGCTCTGTTTTCTTCACAGGTGACTATGTCACCTGAAATTCAACACATCAAAATAAGAGACCTTAAGCTTTCCTTTACAAACCTTCCTACTGTGTCTTTTCTTGATCGTCGGCGACATCACCAGCTAGGCTTACAAGGCAGGTATCATTTTTAACTAAAACTTCCCCTTGGCCTCAGTTCATGCTGTCACTGTTGTGTAGATTCTTTCTGTATGACATCTTTAAAGTTCAGCTAGCACTGCTGCCCAGACTCATCAGCCTGATCGTGGTTACTACATTGTCCTTTTCGCCGGTCTTGCCAATGAAATCTTGCCCTGCAGGTATCCATCCTGAATGCTACTGTAAAGATTGTTTTCATATTTGCTTGCTTGCACTGTCCCACTTCTCTCTTTGTATCCTTCACTGGCTCTGCTTTCTTGAGCCTATCAAATGTAAGACAGTTCTCACTTTTAGTACGCACAGGCTACATTTATGCTAATAAACTTAACATGTTCAGGAATGTTGCTGGGCACTGAGTCCAACCGGCACAGAACGGCCCATGTCTTTGCTCCCTAAACTAAACTCTCTGACTCCAAAACAGGGTGACTGTGTGCAACTGCCTCTTGGGAACAGCCCATGGAAAATTCTTACTCTAGAACTGTGTCTGTAAAATATTTGGGAGTATTATTTAGCAGGGGCAAGAGTGCACCAAGGACTGCTTGTATAGTTTAACAGCATAGACAGCTGCATCCCAACATTCCACAGCATTTTTTGGCAATTTTAATTTACTAATACAGACATACCTTACTGTCCTACCTGCTCCTTAGCTGATCCATCTCATTTGAAACTGACCCCTGCGTCCACACACCTATTGCACAATCCTCCATACACTAACTTTGTGCAATCTTTTCACAAACTTCTGTAAATCTATTTGATCATCTTCCTTCAAGTTCTTCATTAAAGCACTCCTTTGCTGAAATGCTTACTGAGAATCACAATTATTAGGTTGCTAGTCCTTTCAACAGCCACTATCACACCAAATAGTAGGGTTCTGACGGCGCCTGTCCATTGTCTCTTTCTTACATATTAGTTCTCAAACTTTTGGGGAACTTTGCATGCTACCTGTCAATAGCTATGGCTTCTGGGCTCTTTTTCTTGAAGCAGAATTTGCATCTAGCTGTCCTTGCTCTTGCCATGGTTTAGGTTAGTCATCTGTATGGCTTTAAAATGCCCCTGAAGATCTTACAACAGAGAAACTGATACTCGGCTGAGAGAGCTGGAGGACTGTTATTCAGAATTAGAGTGGAAAGAAGTTGATAAAGTGAGGCTAGATCAAAGCACACTGGTTTGTCTCCAGCTGGAAAAGGTAGTCTAGTAGGACACACAATGAACGGTTTGCAGGGAAATCTGTCTACTGCCAAATGTGCTCAGAAGCCCATGCCAAGGGCAGGGCAGACACCCAGGGCATTTACTCTTGCCAAGGTGGTCCAGACGTCTAAATAGCTGCCGTTTACGAAACTCTGCCTAAAACCCTAATCCTTAAAGTGCCAGTTGAAAGCTTTTAGGAAAAAATGGTAGTGAGGAGGTAAGGCAGAGAAACACAGGGAAAAAAAATCATCTAGGTTCCAAGCTCCTAGAAGACCTTACCGAAATGTTACATCATAAGGCACAACGAATGTTACTCTGTCACTGCTCATGGTGGTAACCTGGTTTGGTGGCTTATACTCTTTGACAGTTTTCTCAAGAAATCAGTTTTGCAAACACCAGCAGAAGCTCTGAGCTTGTCCCCAACAAATAAGACAAAAGAAGCAAAAAGGAAGTTGTCATTCTGTGTTCCTATCTGGAAAAGATCAAGTCCTCACTGTCTGTCCCGGCATGCATGTCAAAGGGGTTAAACCATGTTTCAACTCTAAACCAGTGCAAGGTGTCAGTTCCCACATATAATTTTATCTTTCTGTCCTTTGAACACATGCTCTTGCTTTGTCTTCACTTGCCTTGTCTAGTTGAAGGCAAGCTTTTACCTTTCCTTTTCTTCTTTTGCAAAAAGCAGACTGCCTCAAAGAACCAGAATCCCAGGTGGGAAGAGAGAGGTCCCTCATACTTCTGCTGAACGAATCAGACGCCTCCCTCTGTGAACCTGTTTCGACTGATGCTTATTTGGGACTTTCAAGCACAGTTCTGCATTAACTTGTTTTCCAAGTTCCTGGGTTAGCTTTATTAAGTTTTTTTTATAGCTAGACAACATCAACCTTTTTCACAGTGTCTAGTTATAGTAAAGCAAAATTTATTTCTTACCTTTACTAAGGTGCTAAAAGACAAACAAATATTCAGTCCCATGTAAGATACACTAAAGTCATATTCAGACTACAAGCGCCTTAGTATTATCTTCTCTTTATGTCTAGTTCGAAGCCAGCAAAGCACCAAATTAACTCTATTTGCAAGGGAACCAAACGGTGAACTTTAAGACACTAGGGCAATGAGATGACACCTGAATTATCATCATTAAAAAAAATGGGACAGATGAACATTGCCTGTGAAACTCAGCAAGTTCTATAATCAGACAGTTCCCAAATAGAAATAGTTAGTTGTAAGAAAATACATAACTATACATTTAGGAAGGGAAAAATACCTTATTTTAAGAACTTCAATGCTATTAATTGCAATTCAGAATTAATAGTTTAAATCCTTATAGGTTTTTACTCCATAACAGAGTCTCTCAATGGGCTGTAATGCCTGAGTGGTGACAGCAAAGATTGTTCTCTGTTTCATGGAAGTGGATTCACTTAGTTACTCTGAACAACTCACATTCAGAAACCAATAATTCATCACAAACTACTTCCACAGCTCTCTTCTAGAACTGTTTGCACCCCCTTTGCTGCTGCCTAGAGCTACTGTGAACAGATTACAAGTACCAGAGTAAGTGAGATTGGCAAAAGAAAATCATATTATTAACCATGGCTTCCTAAGACATGATATATGAGAATATTCCCATAAGAAACAGGCCTAGGAAAAGCTAGAGTACTTCCTCACCATCATCCTGCCCCAAGTACAAAGGCAGGGGTACGTTGTACAACCTAAAGGCAAAAGTCAGCTCATGGATTAACTCAATTAACTTAATTATTCTTTAGATGAAGTCAAAATAGACAAAGGGACAAAAGTTACTCTGAGTTGCCTTCTAAGGTTGAAAAAACTTTATATCAATACAAAATTCCTTTACAGTAGAGAAGTGTCTAAATCATTTTAATTTTAATGACATCTCTGACCACTCTTACTCTTAGTTGGCTATGGTCTGATTCAGCAACTGCTGGAAGAATTCATGCTCAGTTAGACATTTGCAAACTGGAAGGAAAAAGGACAGGACCAGGAAGAGACAATGACATAGAATGTAATTCATAATTGGGACGGGCAAATCTGAATATTTAATATTCCAAGTAATGTTGCATCCCCTTGAAGGAATAACTTGAGACAGCACCTAAGCCGATAAACTGTGATACCTTTACCACAACTATACTGATAAATATGCTGATAAAGACTTCTGTTGTTTCTTTGATTTAATTCTGTCGATAATTTTATTTTGTCGCTCACCTCTCCTACCTTGCCTTTCCAGCTGAGCCAAGCCTGAGGGCAGTCATATCTTTTTTCCCCCCCCTCTGGCAAAGCTGACACAGGGCACCGCTATGATTTGGACAGTGCAAGGTGCCCTGTTGCTGTTACGGTTATCGCCACCTGCTCGGGAACCTACAGGTCATTTTTGTAATACGCACAGACTCTCCCTCAGTCTGGTAAACTGCAGTGCTGAGTCCCTTCCTCACTTGGGGCTCCGATATCACAGCGCTATTCCAATTTATTAAAAGTAGTGGAGCTGTAAATACACATGGGGGTCAACTGCAGCTGGCGGCTTCCAAGGGGAAAAAAGCTGCAGAAATGGTGTAGGCAAATACCACATCAGGAAGGAGAGAGATTTTTGTCGTGGTCATAATGCAGAAGTATTTCTAGATGTGCCAAGCAGGATATGTTTCTCTTTTTATTATGGATTACAAATCTATTTAAAGAACATGTCTAAAGTTAGATATTTAAATAAATGATTTATTAGGACTTACAGAATTTGAGTAGGTGCATTTTCCTGTCATCTAAATTAATATTTTTATTAATCTCTGTCCTGCCACCAAAAATAAACATGAAACGGGGATTTACTCAACTTTACCCATTGAAAGTTTTCAAATGTGTCTCTCACACATAATTTCTGCCTTCTGTTAAACACAGCAGACAAACCAAGTAAATTAAAAACGGTTAGCTCTCAACACTATACAATGGGAGACCATGATTTAAACTATGTTAAATATTGTTTTAAGGAAGATAAAGTTATTTTTAGAACAAAAGCAGCTAGAGGTTTGATTAAAGTTAATTTTAAGTATAAAATATTTGCATTTAATTTGATTTAGATATTAAAAAAAAATTCGCTGTTTGCAAGACTCACTGTAAAAATAGCAACGTCTGTTCCTGTATCAGGGTGCATCCAAGGCTTCAAATAAAATTTCAGTCACATCTAGCACTTTCTTCATTATTCCCTATAACTTTTTTAAAATACAGACTACATTTTATTAAAATAAAATTTATATTTTAAGAGTGGTGAGATATAAAATAACATCATCTAAGGGCCTCCTTAGACAGTATTACTCATTTGACACTGAAGGTTTTGTTTTGGTATACAGAATATAAAACCATTTCCTCAAGATATTTTGTGTTCAGCATAAAATATTAAAAATGTCTCATTTCCAAGAGATCTGGTGGGAGTTCATGACAGATGTGTTATATCTTTTTTCAAATTTTCACAGCATTATTGTGTCTAATTAGCCCTGATGATTTACCCATGACAGTATGAACTTCTTGAGAGGAAGGAAAAAGTAGAGCATAATCTTTGGAGCACAGAACAAACAATTTTGGGGGAGCTGGGAGGGAGAGAAAGCACTGATTCTAGGTGTTCTATAACAAATGCCCACAAGTAGCTCTGAGAGCTTTCACTTATTCATGCACCACCATATGATCCATCCTTTTGCCTTTAGCACTACGAAACAGACAGCCTTGGTACAAGGTGATCTCCAGGTGTTAGCTTAGCAGTTGTGCCACTATTTCTTCTTTATATGCTCTGACTAGTTATAGATGACAAATTACTATAAGATAAGGTAAATATGATTTTAAAAGTCTGCCACAAAGGGAGGCATTGCTGAGTGTCACTATCTCATGTGCCCCTTTCTGCAGGCCAAGAGCTTAGATTACGAGAGAATCTAAAAACCGAAGTGTAAACTCATTCATAGCTGTCCTCAAAAATGTTTATTTTTCCCTCGAGGACTTCTCCCCTCTTTTGGCCCAGTGTAAAAATACCTTGTCAAAAGTCCTGTCTGGAACACACAGACATTATCAAAGAATGATAATATCAGGAGCCGTAATTGCATGCTAAGGAATTTCCGCGGCATCACTGCAGGCAGGTAGCCACCAGAAAAGTGAGCTTGATGAAGACACACACTAGCAAGTGGAAGCAAAAATCACTTGCATTAAATATGAGGAAAATGTACAAAGTTAAGATTTTTAAAGTTTCAATTAAAACATCTCCACTATTTTGTTCACCTGATTGTAGCCCCATATGGCAAGGTCAGCCCTTTCAGTGAACAAACAGCTCAGTCGCCTCCAGTGTAGCTGTTATCTTCCTCAACAAGGGGAGACATTTGGCACAGCCTAAAGCTGGGGCATGAACCCTGGCTAAGCTTAAGACATTTATCTGACAGCATCAGCTGACACTCCACAAACACATTTGCTCTCCATGACCCCAGAGCATTCGTGATTAATCAAAAATGTATCTTGGATCTTGAGAACAAGCTACAAGCAGGCACACAAAAAAAGAATACGCTCTCGATCTCGCTTATCGACTCCAGAGGTATATTGAATTTAGAAATAGCAAATAGAATAAAATGATCAATATGTTCTCACTTGTCCATGGAAGAGCAAACTTTATCCCTCAAGCAACAAACATTGATCATGTAAATGTTCTGGAGCTGCTTTCAAGTAAAGAAAGCAAAGGCATCAGGATTTTTGGGGAGGGCTAATAGATGGAAAAGTCACAGGCGTACGTGTGCCTACACTTGGTTGCGAAGTATGCAAACAACATTTAAAGATGTGGAGTGCAGCAATGCACCCGAACTACTGCTGCCACTGCAGTTGCTTTCTCCAGTACATATTGCTAACACCCAGTTTGGTAACACTTTGCCAAGTGATCTTAATAAAACATTATAGAGGGGACTTTAAAACTTAATGAAGGCACATAATCTGCTTCAGAGAAAACTCCCTGTCTTAATTTAAATGAGACACAGTTTTAACATATCCCCTATGCACTGTTTACAATTTATAATTTATGTCTCAGTTCAAATACACTGCTTTCTGCAGTCATCTGCTAAGTGATATGATTAGCATTTGAATATTGTAATATTCTGCTTCTCGATACTCAGAGTAATATGATGCAGTGCACTTCTACTTTAATACTTTTTTATTCACTTTCTAATAAGCATACCAAACTCTAATTAGTTACGAAGAAAGAAATCATGCGCCCCACCCAGTCTAATTTGAAAATGGTTATATCTCTGTAAAAGCTCTCCACCATTTCACTTATTAAATCTCACTCTTTTCTGGTTACCTACTGCTTAGGCTACAAGTCTTTTGTGCTCATACAGCACTCTCATTCTACTATAGCAAAACTACTGTGCGCGCTCCGGTCCCTGTTGGCACGACAAACAAACTTTCATTGCATGTGCTCTCTATAAAATGGTGGTACTAATTAGAAGATATAAACTCATGCTGAGACATGATATGAATTGGCTTTATGCATCTACTAAGCTCACAGCAGTATTAGATTTATACTGTTGACGTCCTGAACTAATATTCAACTAGAAATTTACAGTTTTTTAAATCTGCAGAAAAACGAGGAAAAAGTGATTGTATTTCATTAATGCAATTCATACAACCTCAGTAATCCACACTCCACTAATCTTCGCAATTTAATAGTGCACAAAAAAGACAGTCTATCCTTATTTTTCAGCAGAGATTGAGAAACAGGATACAGTAGTGAAATCTCACGTTAATATTATCTGGTATTTATACATTACTTTTCCATGGGCAGATCTCAAGGGGCATTACAGAAGATGAGCAAACACTATCCGTGGTTAACAGATAAAGAACCCGAGGTGCAGAGTGGCGAACTGATTTACCCACGGTCTCAGAGTGGCAGAGCGCGAGAGCCAAGCCGCCTTCCAGGCCGTGGCCGGAGTCCAGATCTCCTGACTCGGTATCATGTGCTCCGCATTTTGGATTGGATTGCAGCGTATTACAGCACATTATTAGCACATGAAAATCAACTATCAAAACCAAACCGCTACTGTTAAAGAAGATCATGCTACATTTACTTTTCTGAAACAAAATTAATCAAGGGACTTGTCAATCCGCATGGACTAGAAAGTTACCTGGGTACCAACTTCCACCTCATGTAAAATATTGCATACACATAGGTTCGTGATGACCCTACCCAAATCCTTCCAACCTAAATTGTGAGCACTAGACATCACAGCTGTATGTTTTGACATCCATGGTGAAAATGAGCAGAAAATCTAACTGTTCCATATCAAGAAGTATTTTTACTAGTGCTAATGTGCCTTAAATACCTTGTTCCACAGATGAGTGGCCTGGCACCTGCTGCATGAGAAATGGCCAATTACTGTTCAGTGTCTCTAATTTTCTGATTCAATTAGCATGCTTCAGAGCTTTCCAGTTTAATTGCAAACTACTTCACAGTTAGCTCTCTGATTAATCATTGCCCATCTGCAAGCCATCGCAAAACTTAGTGGAACAAATCTGTGTACTTTGGAATGCTGGGAGCTTAGCAAATCAAACTTGTTTTGGTATATAAAGCTTTAATTTTGTTTGCCCTTTTCAGCTGCACTTGTAAGAAGCTCTGTACTGATTAAACAGGAAGTCCAGACAATCATATGCTACATTATGCATATAATTACTGTAAATACAGGCGCGACTGTAGAAACATCATTTAAGGTTAGGTACTAGCATGTATGGAGTAGGGGTCAAGAAAACACATTTGGAATCAATTTCTCTCCCATTATGACAGAAAGCAGGAATTAGGGGGAAAAAAAGACATGAGATAGTGATGCAGTTCCAACACCCGTATCTCTGGAGGTATTTTTGTAACGCCATGTTCGTGTACAATCACAGCAAACTATTTCTAATATCCTTTTTAAAGGGAGCTGTTAATTTTCCAAAACTTAAAAGAAAAGTTCAGAAGGTTGTATGCCACAGATTTAATACCATATTTATATTTTTCTTTACATTTTTAGCTTAAAGTAGGACATTTACCATTGCATAGGGTTATAGGGCTGCCCAATTGACATGGAGCTACTATTTTTTCTGTATTTTACTAAAGTAACAATAATATAATATTGAATGAACTAATACAGCTTCCCTATTTTAGAACTATCTTATTCAGATACACATAAACTACCTGTCTGGAAGACTTGATTACAAATGTAATAGCATATAACACAGCAGGAAATTAGCATTTATATTCAGAATTAACTGTTTTGCATATAAAAAGGTATAAACATAACTGAAGCCTGAAGAATTGAAAATTTAGCTCAGTGGGCCTAAATTCCCCAAAAGATTTCAGCATGCACTAAATTCAATGTACCTGACTGAGGCATCAGTCCTGCAGCATGCTAAACATTCTTTATTTGTATTAACTTCAATAAGAAATAATGGTGTCCAGTGTCCTGGGGCATCATGCTTCAAGCACTTTCCTGAACTGGGGTGATGATGAACATTTTATTTTTCCAAATCCCATTACTTAAGAACAAACCATTCCCTGGCATGGTTTATCTACAGGTTAATAGGAAAACACTCTTTTTATAAATAAAAACTAAATCAGCTCACTACATTCTTCTGTAATCTTGAAAATAGAACCACACTGCCAAATTGTGATAACAACATTTAGAGGCAAGCTAAAGAGGTCAACAGAAAGCAGCATCTCCTGCAACTTGACAAAATGAAAACTATATCATCTAAACAAGACAGAATAAATATCTAAAGCTGTATTACCCATCATTGACCTGACATAACCACACAAAAGTTGGAACTGCTGGACTTTTTCGAGGTCCTCTGGTCCTGATCAGAGTTTCAGTTAACAAACCCCATTTTGGTCATAATCAGTGGGAGTTTTTTTAAGAGCTCCTCACAGCTTGTCCCTGCTGAACTTCCCAAAGCACGGCTGCGTTTGGCAAAGCTCTGCCGTGCAGCGCGTGCCCCTGGCACTCCCGATCCCTCCCTGCCCGCAGCCTGCCCGCTGCCGGTGCTGCACCGCAGCAGGCCACCTTCCAAAAATAACCTCTACAACCTACCCTTCATGAATAATATAGGCATTACAAACTCAAGGCAAAAAATCTTTGATGTCATGACCCAGCAGTTCCTGTTTGCTACTTCTGCACATGCAGACACGTACACAGTACACACAAGTGGATTTTTTTTCTGTAACAGATACAATTGGACTACATTATTGGACTATATATTTGGACTGTACATTTCAAACCATGCTGAGGAACAAGTTTACACTGTGAAAAAAGAATGGAGTTTTGCTTGTTTTTCAAAGGTCTGTGTCTTAAAAATTCTACAAGCTCTACCGGTTTTTTATTTTGTGTTTCCAAAATCATTGCAGCTAATATTTATCATTGTAACCGAAACATGAGGTTATCAAAATAACCTCCTCTGTTATGATCAATTCTGCGTATGATCATAGACTTCAGAAAATAAAGGCAAAAAATGGTGATCTTTCTAATGTTTCAAAGAGACTATCTCCCAAATCTGTAAGGCACTGCGCAAAGTTATAGTCACACAATGACCATTAAAGCCAAGGCAAGTCATGCAGCTGAACCCTGTAACGCTCTTTGATAATTTATTCCATACATGGGGTATAGTCTCCACTCGGTGTGTGGGAACTCGTGTTTAGGCTTCTGTAGCCAGCCCATCCTACCGCTCCAGGAAGCAGGGCTGTGTTATTCCCATCACTTTCTCTGACAGCTTACTCATGTTTAAATCTAATTCACAATTGCCTTCCTGGGGTGAGCCGGTATCCCACTCTGGCCCCTTTATCCTCGATAAAAAAAGCCAAAGCAGTGTAAAAGTGCTTAATGCCTCAGATTCAGCCGTAGAAAAATCCCCTGGCACAGAAACTTGAGAAACACCACTCCGCTCCACCCGCGGACCACCTCACTGACTGCAGCATATGGAGGCAGAGCAACGGGCATAAAATATAGGGAAGTGGAGAAGCACAAGGGACCCTGCTATAAATCAGGCCGCCCAGACTGTTTGAACTACAATCAAGCACATCAAAATCGGGAAACTGCTAAGGGGCTTAAAACTCTGCCCTCCAAATCGCAAGTTCTGTCCTGAGATGCCGAGCCCTTTTTTCTATAGGGACATTTCCCAGCATAATGACGACTCTTCCATTTGGGCCGCTTGCTCTGAAATAAGAGTGATTATATTCAAAAATATTTATTGCACTTTGGAAACACAGTATTAAAAAAAAGATTATTTCAAAAAATATTACTTTCATTTCACTCAGGGAGATTATGACAATAACTACAGCCATTTCACCACAGTAAGGATGAGGAACCTGTAACAGGTGCCAGAATCAGCACATAACACTATTTTCAATGGCAAACATATCTCTACAAGCTTATTAGAGTTGCTGCCATCCTGCTGGTGCCATCACCCTGAGGAGACCATGGAGAGTAACTAGCAAAATAGTACATGCATGCAGAAGCATTATTTTATATGACAAAATATATTTTGGTCTCCATAATTGTAGTGTTCATAGGGAATGGCCCATTGCAGGCGAGGCTAAAAGTCACACAATTTACAATCACCGCTGGCTCCCATACTTACCTGTGACCTTGCTACAGTATCTCCACCCTATTTACCTACTCAGCAGTGTTCATCCTCTTCCTTCCTGCTTCAGGTGGAAGAGGACTAATAACTACCAGGATTATTGTATTCTCCTTTGTTCCGTTTCTTTTTAACTTTTCCTATGATCTTATGCAATTTTTTTAAATACAACTCCTAGAGTTTATGACAAATAGCCTTTTTATAAAATTTTTGAAAAAATACACAGCATTTTTGGATTTTTTGTTTGGTTGGTTTGGTTTGCTTTTTTCAGGAATTATCCTAAAGCCAAACTCCTATGTTTCAAGGTATGAGAAAGGGTGATTTTTACAAGTGAAAATATTTTCTTACTTATATTATTATCTTAATTTACCTCTTCATTTTTTGGAAATATTCCTCATCTTTCCACTAGACTTTTTTTAAATGATAGAAGGGAGACACAGTTCATCAGTTCCCGGGTGCAGAACTTGCAAATAAGGGAAGTTTATTCTGAAACATTGTTTTTTTCAAAAATCAAATACTGACTTCTCAAAAAATGAAAATTGTGGGAAAAAAAGTGAAATATATTCTAGTCATGACAAAATAAAAAGGAAAACAATTGAAAATAAGCCCAAATCCTACTTTATACAACACATAAGGGAGTGCAAGGGGTTCCACATAATAATAGGAAACAACATGGTTACTGCCCAGTGCAGGAGAGGAGCTGTAAACTCACAGTTGCTTAATGCAGTTCATCATGGATTGCCACTAAAAATGAAAGCATATCTCTGTCCTAAATAAATGGCTCAAGTAATTTGGAAAATGTTAATTATTCAGAAATTACGTGACTTGAAGAGTAACTACAGAGGTAACTTCCTAATAATGAGACTCCTATAACAAGTTTACTGAGAAATTTTAGACTTCATTAATTGTTATTCCCCAAAGGTACCAACCCATTGAGATTCTAGCAGGATTTAGTAACCTGCTTGTTGTCAGACAGCTGCAGTTACATTGAGATGCCACCTTACCGAGCCTGGCTCCACCAGGTTTCTCCTGAGCTCCACACAGGACAGCTCCTGTTCATACTTTGCCCTGGGCACAGCGGTTGTGATCTATTCCATTCTGGTTTTTTTGTCAGGTAAAGCGTAGAGTAATAAAGCAGGGGGGAACAAAGAAAGTGGAAAATCTGAAAATGTCCACAGCTAAAACTCTGTAATATTAAAATATAAACACAGTTTCTTTTTTCTGATACTGTCACAGGCATCAAGTTATCATTGTGTTAGTATACTCTTGTTAAATATTTATATAGCTCAGGTGAAGATGTATTTTACTAGACAGCTTGCATACCGCAGTACCTACTTCTAGCAGGAGCACTTGAGCTACTGGTCCCCAGTGTGGAACGAACCTGAGGCTCAGAGCATTTTTAAAGCAGTAACCAAAAGGCATCTCTATGCTCAGGTGTTTCATTTAACTGTGAGTTAAAATTAGTATTCTAGCCAGTAATGCTTTGTCTTACTTCAGGTAAACTGATTCAGTCCCTGCCTGGGAAAGCACAACATATTCTCTACCTGAGAAACGTTCTACTTTATCATAATGATGCCCGGGTATCATGGCGAGGCATGATCCCTGGGGCAAGCAAAATCCTCTCTTTAAACAGAATTATGCCAGGTAAGCAAAATCGTAATGGCTAATACATATGGAAGGAGGGGCTGAATAAGGAGCGCAGAGACCCGGGAGGACAGTGCCAGAGCACAGGTGAGGACAGCCCAGCTCCAGGCCAGCTGTGCAGGTTCAGGTAGTCACTGCTTTTGTTTTTTTCCACACACATAATGAAAAGGAAAAAAATTACCGTGCATTTGCCCAGAACTGAGGCAGCACAGAATACGCTTGTTTATGCATCTATAGTTGAATTGTAATATTTTGCTGTACTTTTATTCATTTTAGTAGCTGCAGAACCATTAATCTTATTTTAAACAATTAGTCCAAATCAAGCCTTTCACATTTATATTAACATAAACTCAATATATTAAAATAAACTTCAAAATCAGCTATTGTGCACACTTCAGTAGAGGCTTAACACATCCACACAGATATGTATGCAGATGTTTATGAATATCCTGCTGCTTGGAGAACTACCCGCTATGTTATTTCACCACAATTTGCATTGCTATAATAGCTTATTGACTGATTTTAGGTTTAAGGGACTAAGGTAGTATTCAGTAATGACTCTGTGCTACAAGTTTATTGCAAGTGCCCAAGGTTCATTCACCCCAAGCGATTTAGTCAATAACCAATTTTTATACTTCTATCTCCTTCAAAATTCCAAACCAATAATCCCTGCCTCTTTTTTTTTTTTAATTATTTCAGTATCAGACTAACATTTCCCATGGAAATCAATATGGGTGAGATCCATTAGCCAAAAATCTGCAGCACTGCAATGCAAACATATTAAAAATATTGATCTTGCAGGCTACTGATGTTTTGATTGACTTTAATGTTTGTAAGCAGCAATAACAGAATTTCAATGACTGAAACAAACTTTTGATTAAAATTATAGATTTTTAAATTTTTTTCTATTTTACTGTTTCAAAGGGTGTCACATGGTTTACTTGTTTGCCCTAAATGATCACAGAAGTAAATACCTATTCAGTTTCTCATTTGTAAATATTTTAGTCTGCCACAGGTTACACATTTTCAAACATGTTTTCAATCATTTTTCATGTTTCAGTTCCACTCTATCAGATACATAATGGCAACATGCGCATGGCCAGACTTATTTTTGCCACATCTCTTCTTCCGGGTTCTTGCAGCTTGTGCATTCCTGTTATTAGCAATGATAGCAATTTGATCTCACTCTAACATTTTTTTTAATTGTCCAAGAAACGTCAACTGATGTTTTCATAGCAGCTGGCCAAGATTTTGCTAAAGCCATTTCCCAAATGCAGTTCCTCCTTCCAAAAGAAACATCCTAGCTAAAATAAATAGACCTTCTACACTCCAGGTCTTTCTATCTTGGGTATGCATAGAACTTAATTACCATAATATCTGAATGTCCCACAATCTGGATCACATTTATCATCACAGGAGAGTAGTACTAACCCTGTTTTAGGGATGGGGAACTGAAGCACAGAGAAGTTAGGGGGTACATTCAGGCAACCTGAATTCCACCTAAGTCCATAAGCCTATTGATGAGGTACCTCTGAAGGCTGAGAAGGCTTGTCATCAAGAGCCACCAGCTGTTAGGTGGAGTGTAGGCTATTTGAACACAGTGCCTACATATTTGTGGCAGGTGACTGACCATGACCATCACTAACTACTATGCAATTTTAAGTCCTCAACTATCTTTAGATCAAAAAAAAAAAAATACACAAAGAGTAATAAATGAAGAATAGTAGTAAGTGATGAATGTACCTACACAAATGTAAGAAATGAAACTGCTGACTGTCAAATGGACTGGTAACAGGTTACAAATGGTATTCTTTGTGCCTGTACTGTAAACAATTATGAATCAATTTATAATCCTAGAAATTGAAATACCTTGTTCTGAAAACAGTTGCAGAACAGGCATTCTTAGTACAAGCGTTTTTACGTACACTGACAATATGTCTAAACATGCTCTAAAAACAGCTCTGGGCTGGGAGCATATTTCAGGGCTCCAGGACACGAGCTTCCAGCAGCTTTAGTGGTGGGGGTGCAAAGCACTGCTGCTCTCTGCTGTATGTCCTGCCCCTCTGCTGGAATTACTGCCCCTGAAGTGGAAGTAGCAGAAACGAATGTGCCCAGCATGTTAGCACCAATGCACTTTCTTTGCAGTTTAAGTTTGTCAGCTGAGACAGCTCACAGGACAGTCCGTACCTTTCTTTGGTGAAGAGGAGGTAGATGTCAAAGGGACTGGGCAGACACAATTACAATCTAGAGTCATCAGAGCTTGAGAGTCACAGGCCTATTGCCATATTTGTTCATGGCTGAGACCATGAATCATGAAATTAGCCTATTTAAACAAATTAATTTCATACAAGACACCAATACTTATCAGACAGAAATAACCCTGGCTTTGCTGTTAGCTGACCATTGATGACAGAAGTGAAAAGCTCTGCATCTCACTACAGTTTCTTTATTCCAAATATTGCCTGGGACAGAGTACAAAATATTCACACTATTCATGTATTTGCATATTCATCTTGTCTATCACAACAAAGAAACAAATTTAGAATGATTTTTGTAAGATTTGTCTTCAATATCTAACTGCATAATGCAATTGCTAGTGATTACTATTTGCATGAAACACTCTATTATCCAGTAAGTGAAACAGATTGCTCTCATTTTAGAATGTGAACATGTACAGCGCTATCCTTCTTCTCACTGCTCAGCTAAGTTCAGGACATTAATGGCAGACCTGGGTGAAAAGAAGATTCTGCACAAGCACTTGGTCTTGTGCAGTATGCTGTGATTGAGCAACCTGAACTTGATTCCCTGTACATCTCTGCCTACACAAAGTCTTGAAAATTCACAAAGTAACAAAGAGAATGACTTAAAAATCATGAAACTAAAAAAATAAACTGAGGGTTGTTTCTCATTTTTCTTTTTGTTTTTGAGCCTTATCTGTCTAGCTGAAGTTTTTCCATACAGTTACATGGGCAAGGAGTTTATATTGAAAAGTGCAGAGAAAAGCTTTGATCATTTGATTATAGCATCTGCAAATAAAATACAAAACACCATCAACTCATGATGAAACCGTAAGTGATAGGGAAATAGTTGTTAGTATCTGATATTTGCAATTCTGTACAATATGGAAAGCATTTCTTCACAGCTGGTGTGACAACTTGTTGATGTCCTGGGATAACCATACCATCTCTATGCAAACAACAGATACTGCTATCACTATCTAAAGCTATCACCCATGATCTTTCAATTGAATTAGATCAACAGACAATGAAGTATAACATACAATAAATGTAATGTATTTCGAGTTTACCAATACAGATTTGAGAAGCGGATCTATCAAGTCATGCCAATGTCCACCTCCGATAACTTAGCTACAATTTTGGCGGAATGATTCTTCTTTCCATCAGCTCCTTTAATGCTGATTATTCTATTTGGCTGTGCCAAAAGGATTTTAACCTTCTCCCCACTCTTGAGTTCAGTAAATTTCTTTATAACATGTCTACTTTCAGAACATTGTGAGAGAAGGGATTCATCTCTACAGTTTCCATATTCATACAAGCTGGCATAAATACACACACAGAAATAAGAGAGAAAGAGATTGAGGATCACGTCTCCAGAGCAGCTTAAGGCATGAGCGATACAGAAACAACTCCTTTGCTCCTCCCTTCTAAGGTCATCAAAAATAGGATCAAACCTGATATTGTGGTGCAGTTCCCAGGCTTCGAACCGCCTGACAGGGTCCTCTTGGCAGAGTGCTTTGTAGCAGGTTGCTGCAAAAGCGGTAGGCATTGGCCACAGGAGTTCAAGTCTGTCTTCATATCTGTTTATAGACAGGTATCTAACTTCTACTGAACTTAACGTGAAAAGGCATCTAAGTAGGAGTAAGTAAAAGGTCTGTGACTTACTCTAAAATATTCTGTAGTTCCACAGCAGAACAGAAATTGTACACAGGCCCCCTGCAGCTGGATAGCCTGCATACAATCAACCTTTCAGTCAGGGGATTAAATCCTTTAAATCAGTTTGTTTTATGACTTTAGGATAATTAAAGTGCCTTTAACTGTCTTCTTTTTAAGAGTCTGAGATCTGCCCTTGGGGAAGAACAAAACTCAAAGAAACCAAAACAGTTACTGTTCTTGCTCGAGCTGCTGACCGCAAAGCACATGCTCTGCTACCAAGTCAAATTCCTCAAGACACCCCAATAAAGCAGAGAGATGTATGCTGAAGACCTCTGGGGCTGCACAATTTCAGTAAGGCTTCAGCAAAGTAGTAGAGAGGGCTGCCTGGGTGGGTCTCTTAGCTGAATCAGAGAATTAATGGTCAAATCCTACAAGGTGTTGGGCACCTCTCAAAAAGTGCTCAGTATCCTCATGTCCCAGGGGTATTTGAGAAGTGAGAGAAATTCTGGGTGCTCAGAACTTTCAGTTGATTCACTTGATTCATTAAATCATATGGGGCTGATCAAGAGGATGTATACTTTAGACTAACAAAGCAACCTTACACAAACCCTTTAGGACCAAAAAGCCTCCTCTCATTTAATCTTAAAAAAAAGAAAGTGAAAAAAGAAAGTCCCTCACACAGAGTGAATTAAAATGTCACTATGTTTACTGAGCATTTTATCAGTCTGTAATGCAGAGTATCAATTACATATTCAGAAGTTCTTAAATAACCGACAGACTCTCAGAAAATGTTTGCAATTTTTTTATGTGAGGCTTTCATGGCAAGCCTTGAACACCGAAATAGGAAAAGAACTTAAAACTATAATAAAAGAGGTTATGACACAAATACAATAATAAAAACTTTCTGACTCTAAAACATATGCTCTTCCCCCTGCAGCTAAAAGTCACATACTGAGAGTGTATGTTCTGTCAAGAATTACTAGTTTCAAGCATGGCTGGTGATTTTGGACAGTAGCACTTAAGAAACCCTCAATCTGGCAGTTTTATCACTGCACATTTACTAAAGCATCCCCACTGTCCAAACTCCCAGGAGGTTGGGAATCTGACTTCAGGGAAGCAAAAAAAAAAAAAAAAAAAAAAAAAAAAAAAAAAAAAAAAAAAGGTTCCTGGGGTATTGTTTTGATCTGGTCTGTAAAACTTTTTTTCAGACAGATCATTATTCCAATCCATTCTTTCACTCTCTAGAGAAAGTAGCAAATGGAAGAGCACTTGGTTCCTTTCTTTCCTGGGAACAGAGTGCAAATGAAGCTGGCAAGAGCCCACACAATTGCTGTTAAAGGTACTAGTGTCCTCAGCAAAGAATTATTTTGAAGCTGTGAGATCAGAGGCAAATTGGCCAGCAGTATTTACTTCTTTAATTTCACTTATTGTAAATTACTTGCCTGAAGATGTACTGGAATTAACAAGAATAAAAGACAGACTTCACTGTTAATTCACTCTTGTGTGTTTTACTGTGCTGTAGAAAGGTTTCAATTGCTTACTATAAATAACATTAGCTGCAAACGTATCCTTTTTTCTGGTTAGCAAATCCACAATGCACTCCAGATTTCAATGTTTGCTGTATGCACATATTTAACAAATTGGTAAATGGATTGTTCATAAACATTTTACTAAGACTTATTTGTTATTTGCAGCATGTGATTGGCCACCTAAGCAATATGGTACTTGTTTTACTCTCTGATGTGGATGTTGTAGACATCAAAAGCAACGACAATGGGTACTGCATTTCTGGTTAGCACTTCCTAACAGACTTACTTTTGCTATTATACATCAAACTGGGAGAATGCTGTTATCAATAATGGTCAGTTCTCTGTATCCTGCTGAAACCAATAAATAATATTACCCAAAATACATATGTCACAGCTTTTATCCATGTATTATTTTTGCAAATAATAATACAAAATTCAATTTTACATTACTTAAGCTGCTTTGCCTGATTGTATTGTAGACTCTTTGCTACCTCTTTAAAAAAACATGAAGCATGTTTTCAAAATTATGAAAACAGCTTAAAAACTATGATCCTAAAAATCTTTGTGCCTTCTGAATTTGCTGTCCTTTAGGTTTCATTTTTTCTTGGCTATTCACATGGTCATAGAAATGCAGGTCTAAAGAGATGTCTCAAGGTCATGCATTCCACACCCTGCCCAAGGCAAGATCAGCTGCACCCACGTCATTTCTGGCAAATGTTTATCTAACCTGTCCTTAAACGTGGAGACCTCACAGGCATTATACTTCAGCATTCCTCCAGCCCTACCCTTAGAAAGTCTTTTTTAATGCCTAACCCAAATTTTCCTTGCTGCAATTTAATCACTTTCTGCACTATTTGCCATACACACGGAACAGACTGTTCCTTTCTTTTTTGCAGCTCCTTCACATACTTGATGATTTCCATCATGTTCTTTCTTTCACTCCTCTTTATTTCGGGTTAAGCATTCTCAATTCTTTCAATCTTTTTCAGATGATCATATTTTCTAGACCTCTCATTCTTGCTGCTTTCCTTTGGAAGTTCTCCAATTCTTTCTCCTTTTTCATGGACTACACTGCCCATCACCATATGCAGTATTCCAGCTGAAGCCTCATCAATAGCCTGTCTTGCAAGCTATAGGATTATTTATACGTTTCACTAAAAGGTTTGTCTTTTCTGGTACAATGTGTCATTGTTGACTTATTCTTTATCTGCTGCTAAAAGGCTAGCAATTTATTCTCCAGGGGAAAAAAAAAAGGAACTCTCATCTGACTCCAGCTCCTGTGATCCGTTCTGAGAAACCTGTAATAAATTCATCTCTATTACAAGCCACACTCCTCTTCTTCAGGGTCCCACTTCCACTAGATCTGGATCAAAATCTGTTATCGCTGTGATCCTAGTACTGCATCACATGCAGTATCTTTCAGCAGTTGGGAGCAGTAGGACTTTCATGTTTTATGGCAGTCAATAGGAAGAAAGGCTGCCCCTCAAAGAGGGACTGAAGAGCAGCTGCTGCCTATGTCAAGGCACAAGTACTACTGATGCAGCAGTGCCACTACCAGAAGCACTACCTTGCCTTGCTTCTGAGTATATCCAGGAGCAGAACAAGAGTCTTTAATTTCCTTTGTGGGTAACCTAGAAAGTTACCTAATTGATCAAGATACAGCCAAACCCTAGTGCCTGTGCCATGGGCTCCACAACCTAAGTTAACTATTGAGTGGTAATCTCCAAAGTTGCCTTATAGAGGAATAAGACACCATTCTAATTCTGTTGCTTTATTTCTATTCATTTTCTTACACTACCCTACACAATTAGCCCAACAGGAACAGTCCCTAGATAACAACTGTGATGCAAAGCAGATACTCATGTGGAAGAAAGTTTGTATAAAACCTCCGTGTAACTGGAATGAAGTGAGGACATAAGAAGGCACGAGGACATCTAGCCCTAAACACAGACTGACGGATTTTACAGACCTGTTTCAGCAGTCTTTTCCTCCCAACTCTGAGAGCTGGACCACAACAGAGAATCTGATCCTACTTTTTGTTTAATGTGGGGAGGAAGGCACAGAAAAATATCCTTTTACTTTAGAATGATAATATCTCGTTATGCTAAAAACAAAATATTCTGTCAATTCAGAAAATGTAACTAATGCCATGGTGACATACACAACAAATGTTTAAAATATGTTTTCTCATTCTATTATGAATGAAACAAGGGGACAGTGACGGTTAGAGAGCAGACCAGAGAAAGAGTTACATGACAGTTATGTAAGTAAAACACAGTCCATGTGAAACCTTGGAAAACATAATTTGCAATCAATAGATGCCGTTATCCTTTTGCCAGCAATACATCCTTTCCAAGCCTCCTGCAGAAAATACAGTGCATATTCAGAATGTAGCATGGTCAGATCCAGCTATGCACAATAACTGGTGGATTTTCAAGGGTCACCAGAACATAAGATTATCTGCACAGTAAAAAGCTGAAACTCTATATGGTTTACAAGACACCGGAAAGGGTCACAGTTAGCCTCTCAGTTACCTACCCTTTTCTTGGAAAAAAACACCAAGCCTGTAATAAAAAACAAACCCCTAACATATTCAGAAATTGGCCAATTATTTCACTTTCCTGTCGAGATCCTGAGGGTCCACTCACTATCGTGCCGGAGTTTTGTTAGAGTCAGTAAAGTGAACCTGCCACCTCTCTGACACTCAAAAGTTAGCAGACTGCCCAATTTTGTCTCAACAAACAAGTCCCTGCACATTAGTCACTGCAGTGACCAGAAAGTAACATGAAGAGGTAAACAGCTGTGCCTGGAGATATAGCACCCTAATGCAACCTGAAGAAGTAACCAGCAATAACCAGCAACAGTAGAAGAAAGCGATAGTGATGGGATGATATCATCAAAAGCAGTATGTGACCGAGCAACCCATGTAGCACTCAGACCAGGAGACCAGCGGCATAACATCAGCATGGCAAAGCAAATCTGGTGGGGGGAAGGCTCTCCAAAGACCCCTGAGGACCAGCTGCCAGTAAGCCTAACTACTGTGTCAAAGAGGAAGCACTGGCGACATTGTCCTTGTCACTGGACCTGGGAGAAAGCAAGCCACATGCTATATCCTGATATGGTCTGTGGCCAGCACAACTCCATTCATGCCAGTGACCTGAGGCAGCCTGGGTGCCCCCCGGTCACCTGCTGGGATTGGTGTGCAGGAGCATCACTCACCTGGTGTAGTGTGGGCTGTAGGTAGTCCGTAACCGGATGGGGTCATGTGTGAGGGAGAGATGTGTGCGTGTGTGTGTGTGTGCTGTGCTATTATTTATTGTTTTCTTGTATGAATGGTATTTTGTTTAGTATTATTGCTTTAGTAACTTTAGTTATCATTGTTTAATTAATCTTAGTTCATAAAATAAGTATTTGAATTGAGCAAGGGCTCATCTATTTCCCTGTCACAACCCCACCCACAGTAAGCTATTGACTATCACAGCACTCCACGCTGAAATTTGGTGTAAAGTGTGCGGGCAAAAGGCATTAAAGGTACTGAGAGCTGCAGCCTGATCCTCGCTTTCCAGCTCCACAGCTACCCTGTGACAAAGAAGTGAAGGACACAGGCAGCATGAGACTGCCCCTGCAACACCTGCATCCATGTCCCTGTTCATAACTATCTTTAATTCACTACGGACGCATCTCTGAACAGATTATAGGAGAAGAATGATAGTGAGCAGAGGCACTGATGACCAAAAAGTACTGGGATACAGAATGAATAAGATAAATGTACTTTCTACAAAGTAGAAAATCCAGAAAGAGGCCACTTGCTACCTCCAAATATATAAGAGGACAAGTAGATCAAGGTTTCCTCACAAAAAAAATCAGGGATCAGCATACGTGAGGCACATTTAAAATATACTGAAAGTTCATTGGCTTAGAAGTCTCCTAAAAGTTTTGAAGTTCATGGAAATACAAATTCCTGGCAAACTAGAAGGACTGTATGAACTAAAAGACACACAGGTTTCGCAGAGACATTTTTGGACCTCAGTTTTTTAGTTCTTGCATAATATGTATATGCATGATATGAAAATAAAATTTATCCCATTTATCCCACCTAGAGACAGGTGTCTGACATGGACATGATATATGTTCTAAAAGAGCTTACTAATCATTCTGAAAGATACTCTTAATCAAGGAAGCAAACATACATGACTTATTAGAAATAAACAATTAGGATAAAGTTAATCTGAAATGACTACAAAATGACAAAACCAAGACTACACCAGTAAAGCCAAAATTAGTCTCTCCTCCCCCATATAAGTGGAATTCCAAGACGAGACAGCAGTATGACAGGGGGATGCTGCCTAAAACCGATGAACTGATGCTCAGTGCTTATAACCCATTTTTAATTTTAAAAAAAGAAATCAATGAGAGCAGATAAAATGCAGACGGCTGTAATTCCCTTGAGTAATCTTGTCATAACATGTGTTACTGTAGTTCGACACTTTTACCTTTGCACTTTGTTGTATGTAACAGAGCAACATAATTAGCCGCTGGTAGGTAGTGTTTACGTTAGTTCTCAAAAGGTTAAGAAGCTGATTATAGCTAAAATCAGCTTTGCCTGGGGCTTCAGTGGCTCTGTGTAATCAAATTAGACAAGCAGGGCACAGTGTCACCTAACACAAACCAGTGGCACTTTCTTTTCTGTTTTGACCTTTTTCATTAGATGAGCAAGTCAGGTTTTAGCTTATCCCAAACATTTTGAACAGATTAGTTCCCAATAAACTCTGAATGATAAGCCAGGCATTAGTCCAGATCATTTTCATAAGTGATTCAGTGAGACTGCACTCTGGAGATTCTCTAGGAATACCATCAACTTTGTTTTCTCCTGAAGTAACCTTCCGCATTAATATTTCTTTTTGTGGAAATGGTTTTAAAGGGTGAATGGCAATGACTTCAAATCCCAAAGTATCTTTAGTCATTTTCTTTGCCCTGGACATTTTATCATTTTGCTTCTAGAGCTGCAGAATGGTTTCTCAAATCCAGCAGCAAGCAGATAACTTTACAAACATGCCAGATAATGCATTAGCATTTCTAAGAAACCACAGGTAACCCACTCTGCAGTTACGGTTCATCCTCTCTACACAGTTGCTGTACTCTTTGAAGTCAAGCAAGGTGAATGGTATAATGGATGTATTTAAGGAGGTTTAATGATGTAGAGAGAAAAGCAAACCAGGCTCACATCAGAAAAACTCTTTCCACACAGCTACACCATAACTAAATTTAAATGCAGACTGCAGCATCAGTAGCTTCCATAATCTTAGTATCTTTGAACATAAAGGAATCAAAAGATTAAACAGGCAAAGAATATACAAAGAAAGTAATGACAAATTTAGATAAAAACCTGCAAGTTAAGAAACACACTATGCCTTTCTGAATTGTACGTACTAATTTAAAAACCAGTAGCTAACAACATTTGTTGAATCTTTATCTTCACATTTCTGATCCTTAACTTCAATTTCAGTTCTGCCTGTAAAGGTATTGTGGCTAAATTACAGAGTGTTGACTTAGTGAAAACAAGCAAGCATACAAAACAACAGCTTCTGCAGATGATTTGTGAATATTTATTTATAGCCAGGAAAATAAAAACTTGTTATTTTGATTGATTAAGTCATAAATAAAAAGTTACGGAAGAAGTCAAGTCTCCATATTTGCACCGTCCGATGATTCCTGCTAATCCAGCAGTACTCAACAAATTCACATGTGGTTAGCTTGCCTTGCCATAGCTGTAGATCACATTTCTATGCTGCAAGCTGTGCAAAAAAATCAATATGCCAAGTTTAACATAAGGACAGGAAACATGATGTCCTCCTATACTTTCAACGAACTCCAAATGACTATGCTGTTCCTGCTCTGTACAGTTTATTTCAAGGAAAGGTATTCTTTAAGAAGAAAAAAAAAAATCTATCACACAGTGAAATATATAAATTCATAGATGGAGTCATACCTGACTCCATAATAACTATTTATTCCAAATAATCTGACATTTTGATTGAATAAGCAGCCAGTCAGGAAGCTTTCCCCCTCTCTCTTTATGTACTGAAAGCAAAGGCGCAATCTTTAGACAGAACATACTCTTGCCATGCACATTTTAGCCTTAACAGTAAGTTCCTGTATTCTTTTTTCATATGTCAATTCTTCAAAAGACAATATTCTTTTTCAACTGCCTGTGTTACATTATAATTCACTTATTTACACCTAGTGGCAACTATCATCCGTCTGAAACAATATGTTCACTGCCTTCATGTTTCTGTATTTTAAGTCTTCATTTATTGCTGCAGAACTACATTATTTGTGCAAGTAGATTAGGATGAAAACTCCTCCGAATGAGGTAGGAGTGGTCATGACCAATAGGTCAGTATAGAGCTGTGCCTCGTCTGCCTTCCAAGCTCAGCGATGTGGAACTAAGTGTGGCAAAACAACCAGCGCGTTGGACACTTGCCAGAAGATTCAGAACTGCTGACTGCTGCCAAACTCCTTCTTTGTAAATAAAAAAAAGATCGACTTTAAACACTTGCAAAGGCACTGAACACATTTGCAAAATATAAAACTAGAACAATGCGTGGAAGCAGAGAAATTCTCCTTAACATACGATCAGCTCTTTCACTGGTAATTTCTCCTCATTGCAACGAGCAGCTGTAAATGGATTAATGGCATTTAGCTCTAGAGAGCATGTCATTGATCTGTACTGAACATATAAACTGTTACATAAAACACACTCAAAGACTCACACTTGTTCCTAACTTTCTATTAATGTCATTTGCAAGACAAATTTTATTCAGAGATTAATGTACCATTTTAAAAACCCTAGGCATAAAACTCCCAATCAGAAAATAACAATGTAACAATTTTAAGTGTTGAATAATATTAATACTGCAATAAATTACTATTTCAGTACACTTTACCCTTCTTATTTCAGTTCAGAGAATGTAACACAGTCCTATACTATTAGAAATGAGTTGTTTCAGGGACTCCGCAAATACCAAATACACAAACTTTGCTTTCACAATCTCTCCTGATAATGCAAAAGAACCACTAATATTACAACAATAAATGATGAGCATTGCCCAAAATTGACACATTGTTTTCAGGTGAAGCATATGGATGTGCATGAACACACATCTTTGCAAATCAGAAGCTGTGAACAGTCACTATAGAGCACGGCCTGGAATTGATTTCATGATATGTGGTATTTGAGGCATATATATGTGAAAAAAATCCTGGAGTCCCAAAACAAGTCTGCTTGCGCCAAGTTACAACAATGTTAACTTTGTCCATCAGTCAAGGTGTACAGGTTTCTGTACTTGATAGCTAACATCTGGACCTAAAGAATGGTCTGAATAGCTTGCTCGCTTCATTCAGGGGTTTTACGTGGGGGGAGAACGCAGTCAGAAAACTTTCCCAAAACAGACAGCTTCATTAAAATTGGCCAAATGAGACTGCGCATATGTAAATCACTGCTGAGTGTGTATTAAATCTTTGATGTCTTAATGCCTCCATTTGCTCTTTTTTTCTGGATTTCTACATTGCTTTAGTGTGAACAGCTATATTTAATTTACAAGTCCCCCCCCCACCTCCCCACCCCCCCCAAATCAGGAGGCAGGAAGTAGATGGGTGTAACTTAAAGAGGCAGCTAAGATGAGTTGCTGGCAGGGTGAAGTGGTAGGTTTTAGTAATAGCTGGAAGCTGTAAGTGGTTCTAAGCTTTGAAGTCAGTGCAGCTTTGATGTAGTACTCCCATAGTTAATCGCAAGATAGTCTTGAAAGAAAGATTTCCCAAATACTATCCAAGTGTCGTTGCTTGTGACATCCTTGTATGAAAAATGATTTTTTTGCTGGTGAACTTCAAATTTAACAGTGGACTGCTCTCACTCCTTCTCAGTCATTCTTACTCCCTTTCATAGTGTTTTAATCAGGTAAAAAGATAATCACATCTAAGCTCTGTTTGGTCCAGACAGATAGATAGCTTGCTGTGTGTTACTTTGCTGAACTGGCTTCCAGCATCTTCTCAGAACTGTTGTGCTCAGGCACAGCAAGAAATTGCAGTGCAGGATGCTGGGGAAGGAAAAGATGGAAGGAGAAAACCATAGGGAATCCCTGCCTGTGGCCTTAGAGGTGTTCATGAGCCTTCGCCAGGAGGAGGCAATCACAACTACCCCCAAAGGTAAAGTGACAATGGGCAAAATGAGAAAGAATCTGAACTACCTCTCACTTAGGGCCAGGCGTGATCAAGGAGAACCGATTGTTTGATGCCTGGGAAAGAAATACTGCATTTCACCCTCTCACTGTCTGAATCCAACCCATGTAAGTCACGAGAGTTAGAAGAGATGCAATAATTCACAAGTCAGAGGAGAAAAAAAAAAAAACCCAAAAAAACGCACGTTGAACAGCATGTCCTTGATGGCCATTTCTCTCCTCTACTGAAGTACTGTGGGAAGAATATATACTGTACTTTCCCCACAAAAAAATGTTCCTAAATTGTATCTTTATCTAATAAGAGCTTTCATGTTTACTGAAAATATAAAAAAATTATTCTTGGGCAATTAGGTCTAAGAGAGGAGCTCATAAAAGCATGATATTTAGGATCACTTGGAAACAGTTGTACAATATCCAATTGATTTAATAACTAGATTTTAAACCTCATTCTATTTTAAACCTCATCCTACATGGTAAATGCTATCTACAAATCACATGCCAAAGTACAGCAAAACAACTCTTTCTGTTTAGTCCAAAGCTAGCAGGACAAGAACATCAAGGAGAAAAATCTTTATTCCACATTAAAAAGCTGTTTACCTGTGCACATTTATAATGCGAACACAACACGAAGACGCCCTTCACAAAGACCCATTTCTGTCTAAATGAGCAGAAATAAAGAACATGGAATGTGACCAGTAAATTATGAGAGCGCAACACGTCAAGGTTAGAGGTCATTGAGGATTTCAACAAAACTCAGAAGATATGGCAACAGATTAAGCAACAGGACAGACTGCCCTCCAACCTCAACCTGTTAGGACCTTTGAAGTCTACGGTGACCTGTATTCTGCTCTTTCATATTAGTTGTTAGTTACACTAATTACAGCCTAATAGTAGGCTGGAGCCAGACACTTTTTCTAAAGCCATCCAAAGAAGGCGTATCTATGAAATGGTGACCACTTCAGCCAAACTGTGCTGTGCATATCACGAGCACTTGCCTGCTTTTAACAAGGGACTATACAGTCTTTTATAGATGCCAAAGTTTAAGATGTTAATTACCTTTTGTATGTTCAAGGAGCTGGTGCAGTATTTTACTGAGAGAAATCATAAGCTAAACAAAAGCCAAACCCAAAACTCAAAGGAGTCTAAGTGAAGTCTGACAACAATGTTGAAACAAATTTAATTCTAAAAACTGTTTCATGTGCATTGGCATAACGATTACCAAAACAAGGATCTAAAGGGCATCCTCTAAAAATACTGCATATTCAGCACTGAAATCAAAGAAGTAACTTAGTGTTGCTGCCAGTGAATTTGAGAGAAAGGGTGTGGGATTAGATGCGGAGTCTATTTGCATTGATTTTGCATCAATATCCATATTAATGCTAACACAATATTGCATCATATTTGGAGATGCATTCAGCTCATAAAGCCTCTCCAGCAGCTGAAATACCACTTGTAAAGCTTCAGTAAACCATTTAGTAGCATTAAAGTCAGGCAGTAAGTCAGAGGAAGAGTTTAGAAAAAAAGATGTAGAGCAGAAAAAATCATATCAGAATTATCAAAACATATAAAAAAGAGTTTGTGTGTGGAAAGAATAAATATTCAAAATCATTTTCTATTTCCTTATTTGTATATCTAGTGAATATTTTTTACATGGTTCATAAAAACTTTGGATGAAGATATATCAATCCACCTGTGATTGCTGGGAAATCTGTTGCCAAGATAGCATATTTATCTGTTGGTGCAAAAAACAAGCTGTGATTACACTGTTAAAAAAATATAAATAAAATGTAGTTCTAAGGAAGAAACGAATGAGTGGAAACTAGGACTTCCTTGTATCAACTAGTAATAGAGCTCTCAGAAAGCAAAATAAAACAATCTGACAGTAACTGCCTGATATAAATGCTCATATTTCTATCTCATCAGGAATTTCTAACCATTTAATAAAATATTTTGCTTCCCAATCCAGCAAGGTCTCCCACAGTTCAGGTATCCTAATATTAATGCACAATTTGCATCTGATCTCCTTGTTTAAAAATATGCTATTGGTGGGCTGGTTCATCGAGAGCAATCTGTAGATTGCCTGTGGATAAATGCCACTGTGATTTGGTACAATCTCCTCTGGGCCATCTTCTTCTGGATCTTCCTGGTTTCTCTTCACTTCATCCTCACACAATAAAAAATATGTAACAAATATAAAAGCCAATCTCTTGGAAAGTACTTTTGTCTGTCATTGACTCCTCCTCTCCTTAGTGTTATCAAAAAAATAAAACGTCACATTTCTTCTAAGCAATTTCTTCTCTAGGGATCAGTCTTGTCTGCAGGTATGCCACAGGTCACTCTGCAAAGAAGGAGGCCTGAGCTAGTGCAGTCTCTTGCAGATATTAAACTTTAAGCTCTGCAGAGCAGGTTTTGTGACAGCTACAGTCCCACAAGCAACACAAGCAAAAATACAGGACCGGAGATTGTAGCCAGACTCTGCTGTATGACAATCTGAAGCCCTACTGCTAGTTTGGATGAATGTCTTGCTTCTCCACTTGTGAGACTACTCCATCATTAGATCTACCTTTTCAAAAAATGCATGGCATTACAAGACACAGGTAAAAATGATCAAGTAGAACAGATTAGCTAATTAATGATAAGATCAGCTTATATTTTAGGATTTTCCTTACACGGGCACAGTGTAAGAAGCCATGGAGATTGGCACTGCTTCAGTTATGATGCAGTAGCCTTAAAACAATGAATGTGCACCTAAGCCCAGCTCTGGCAAAGGACTTAGATGCTTACGCACTACAATATTGCCAGACTGAAGTATAAAACTTAGACACCTCTCCTGAGAGCTCTACAACTGTTCCTTGAAAAAAACAAGTAAGATGCACTGTTTTTTAAAGATGGATGAGGAAAGGAAGTTGCCTTCACCCATCTCTTATATGACAGCACAGTGGCTAGAGCACTGACACAGAAATAGGAAACCAACTTCCCTTCCCTTTGCAGTGAAAGGGGGCTCAAGGCTGCACAGGACAGGGACCTAACTATCAGCTACCAAGTCAGGCTCCCTTTAGTGCTCTCTCAGCTCCTGGTCCCCTAAAGCTTGCATCTTTTCTTCTTCATAGTAACACAGATTGTTATGGGACGCTTAGGTTCTCCTAGAGGACAGGAGATGTATCCTTAGGCTGAGGACAGAATTACACCAGATAAAGCATAAAACAAATGTTTAATAAATTTCATCCAGGGCTATTATAAGAAGAGAAAAAATACACTTGAAAAAAAAAAGTTGTCATTAATTTATGCTCTGCAGTTGGTTTAAAGTAGCAGTCTCCAGAGACAAAAGGACTGATGTGAGACCCATCAAAACCACTGGGACTCCTTCCTTTGATTTTAATGGCAGCTGAATCAGGTCCCTAGTTCAAAAGAAATTTGTAAGATTCATAAGCTATGCCGAATTTATAAGGTATACCTAATATATAAGCCTAAGTTTTGTAATCAGTAGCAGGAAACTCTCAAAACTATAAATGTCCAGAGTACTCTCTGGACATATTTACCTAAATAAAACAAATCATATCTTGCAGCTTTTACATGAATTATCATTAGACTGCAGCATATTATTGCTTTAGGAAATCTTCAAGTAATACTTTACATGTGTTTGATTTTGTGGGAAAATACTGAAAAGAGCACAGATATCACTAAATGAACAAGTTGCTTAAGCGGAGGCCTAGACCTCTACTACCAAATTACTCAAATAAAAAATATTTGAATGTAACGAGTTAGACTAATGATGAGTCCTCAAAATTTAATTACCCTAGAGTTGCAAAGTGACACCAGTTCTTAGGAATCAAGTGTTTTGAGATTTTGTATACATTTCCCATATGTGCAGCTGCATCTGAAAACTCCAGATCTACCAACTACGGTACTTCATACGTTCTGGCAGGGCTAGACCATCATTATGTTTCACACAAAGCACAAATGTGCAAATGAAAATTTCCAAAAGACTGAAAATACACCAGAGGAGAAGCTCTTCTTAGTTTAACACTTAGTTTAGTATACAGTTTAAACTCTGACATAAAATCACTGATCACTTTGGAGGCAAAGAAGAAAACAACACACACAGATATAAATATAACCTGTTTTGTCTAGCAAAGCAAATTCAGAGCTAAGGTCTGCCCTCATACACATGTGTAAGTTTTCTGTAGAACTCAAACGCACCCTCATGTGAGTTTCTGACAGTAAAAGCTGGCCTCAGATTTCAAATATATCTGATTTTTATTTATATGTAATATAAAATTATATACATGCATGCTATATATTACAACATATATCATTTCAAGTGCTATAGCAACATAAAAATCTCAGAAAAAGTAACCAGAATTTCGATATACAATGTCTCATTTGCAGAGAGATCAAATTAACAAAGAGAAGAGTCTTCTCTGTCCTTAAAAGTAATGATGGGCACTTAATATTTGCTAAGACAGTGTTTGTTCAAAAGTACATGACATTTGCCTTCTAACTAGCTACTGTACTCACAGCAGCAATAAAGAATGTAATCTGAAATATGTGTTACTCTATTAACCACGTGGATTATTTCTCTGTTAAGATGTTGTAGACATGTAAATCTACCTAAAATACAAGTATTAATACAGGAAAATGTCCTATTCCACTCTTTGACATTAAAATTAGAATGTAATTAAAATAAAATTATTTATTAAATGTAGGTCATCAGGTTAAAGTATTTCTTGGAATAAATAAGGATTCATAATCATGATATATCTATATTTTAAACAATGATTACACAGAGTATGGTTTTCATGTCATAAATATAAGAATGTAATACGCCCACTTAAATTAGCCTTTTCCTTAAAACTATTTACGTAAATAATCAGCATCTGAACATTAGCTATAAGCAGTTGTTTGCTTTTGCTTTTAATTAATAGATTACAATCACAATGCATTTAAAACAAGTCACTTAACTGTCCCTGTACATTAACATGATGAGATTAGTTGCTGACACTGGTTAGCAGAAAATGACAAGTCCTCTCAACAGAAAATTGGGCCTTCCAAATATAGGAATGTTTCTTGATAGGAAAAAGCTCAAAGTGCAGTTATACTGTGAAAAAGGCCTCTAAAAATGGCATCATGGAGCTCCATGTTTCTCATTTCTTGGTTATCTCACAGGTTGGGAAGTTAATCTTCTCGGCTGAAAGCTAGTTGGAGCAGGCAGAAAACTGTTAAATTAGCAACTTGAGGGCAGGGTGCTAAGAAGGCAAATATGATATAAATTTAACCTCCATGTGTTGCAAATAAATTTATGTGGCAAAGATGGAAAAGAAAAGACATTTTAAAATCAATTCTGTGCCATTGCTTGGAGATTTTCTAATACTTCTTTTTATTGTCCAGGGATTTGATATAATTGGCATTACTGACAGCTGTTACGATAATTTGTATTCCTGAAGTATTAAAATGTCTGTATATTATGTATTTAGGATGATTCAAGTGAATAAAAGTGGTGAGGATATCGTGTTCTAGTCTAAAAACACCATTACTTATTCTGAAGGCTCATCTGATCATGGGTCTTTAATGCATGCATGCTAGCATGCTAACAAAGCTCAAGAGGAGATGCTGCTTGGGAGGTTTGTGGCAGTCTACCTTAGCCGAGGAGTAGACCTACGAGAGACTACGATAGGCTCCTCCTTAAGCGTATAGCTGTGATGCATGGAAAGCCTCACTGTTATGCAAGACATCAGTTCAGAAGATGTATACCGTTGGTCCCTTCTGGCCAGTTCTAACTCAAAATTAGTGTTTTTAAAAATTATGAATCTTTTTTATCAAAACAGATATAATGCTCTCCATGAATCTAACATTTTAGACAGCATTATGATGGATAAAGATGAATGAAATCACTGGGCTGGAAATTGGTGCTTGCCTAGGGCCAGTGACCCTGACCTAATTACATTCAGTCTGATTAAACAGAGAAAAGTCTCAGCCAGCGATCTATATGCTCGGTGCTTCAAAAGGCTATCTTCTTCAAGGTAGAGAAAAATATTAACAAATTTAATCAAGAGAAGATATTTGAACAGAAATGAATGAAAGATATTCTTAAAAAGTTTGTCAGATGACTAAAACCCAAACCAGAGAGCTTCAGTCCTGGTTCAGTGGAAAAGTGAAATCAGTCATTAGATGTAAAAAAAAGAAGTGGAAATAGCTTATTATTGGTACAAAAAGATGATAAGGAAAGCTAAAGTTATCAAAGGAATACCAATCTATGGCTGGCAAACTTGGTACAATGAGGAAGTTTTTTTCATATGCAAGCAACAAATGCAATTCATAGCAAAGAAATGTCCCTTTTCAGATGGAGATGCTGAAACTGTAAATAACAGTGTAGAAAAAACTATGAAATTGTTCAATATGTATTTCTGTTTTCTATTTGCAAAAAAATGGCAAAGTGTTTGATGAAGTAGCTTCTATTTCACTCATCAGTATCTACTCAGGGATATATATTTCTAAATTACCAGGCTTGCAGAGTTTGTATTCAAGAATCATAAAATGGCTAACGGGTCACTGATGTTCATTTTAAATAAAACTTAAAATAGCAGAGAAATTATATAAAAAGGGAAAAATCCTAATCCAACTTTCAGAAAAGACTAGCTGCATGGTTAACCTGGCATAAATCTCAGGAAAAATAATGGAAGAATGGGTATATAGGCTCATAAATTCCTGTCATAGCTAGCACAGACATGAAGAATCAGCTCTTTTGACATTTTACCGTAACCTTTCTCTCTCCCCAGAAAACACACTCTTCTTTAGGGAAAACAATCTGAATTCATTCAAATTTTCATGGCAAGTCATCTGCTCTAGACTTCTAATTATTCTCAATGCTCTCCACTGTATTCAACTGACTGAGGTATTTTTTAGGGTGCAATACCCAACACAGGACATGGTTTCCCATCTGAGACTGCACCAGTATTGATCAGAACGGAAGGATAACTACAAAAGTTTCATAAGCTACATTTCCAATTATTTATCTCAGTAAGAGACTTCTTTTTTTGTGACATCGCAACATTGCTAACTAATCATAGCTTCTGAAACTAAATTCCATAAGTCTTTTTCTGTGGAATCATTGCTTATCCAGTTGCTCCTGAACTTGTGTGTACACAACAAGAAAGACAAGGGTAACTATTGTCTCATGGTAAAGCTGGTGAAGTTTGGAGGAGACTGCCCAAGGAGGATGTGGCATCTCCATCACAGGACTATTAAAGAACCAATTAGATGGACATCTGTCAGGAAATGACATATGAATATCTGATCTTGCCTTAGGCTGCTGGTTGAAGTAGATAAATGCTAAAAATCTCTTTCAGCCTTACAATTCTATGATATTGGAATCTATTAATGAAATACTAAGATACAAAAATATAATTAAGTCAATGTGACTTAATGGAAAATAAGTCTTAAACAAACTCAGTTTCACTCTTTCATGAATTGGCATGCCTTGGTTATAAGGACTGATATGCAAGTAGAGTACACTAATTTTTGTCTGACATTTGATATATTTTTCCAAATATTCTGAACAGCAGAACAAATGAAGCCAGGTTTCCTATGGACTTTTGTCTTTCTTTCCTTTCCAGCAACTGCATCCTGTTCCCCTCAGATTTCTTGTGAAACATGATTTCTTGGAACAAGGACCCTATATGTTTTGGATTATTCTGGAGCCACATGCCTGCTATGTTTGGCTGGTCGTCTGACTGCTGCTTTGCTAGCTGATCATTCTCAGATGCCATGCATAACACCAGGGCGACTCCTCCTTTTCCTTCAATGGAGCCATTAAAAAGTAACTTCTTCCTCTAGACTGCCAACTATTTTCACAGAACTTGGAGAAACTTAATTATAACTGAAACTTCAAATTAGGAACAAATTGATCAATGTTTCATAAATTCAGAAGGGGACAAATGGCACGAACTGCAGAATTCTTGTTTACTTGTGAAAGCAAGTTAAAACAATCAATACTACTCAATAATCCTAAGAATTTGCAGACTAAGTAATCTGCAAATGTAGTTGTCATGGAGAAACTACCATTTAATAGAGATGTTACTGATGGAGTTTATAGGGATTGATACCAGTCCTAAGGCTATTTAACAATACAGGAAGTAAATATAAATTCCCTGGCGTTAAAAAAATGAAAACATGAAGATTGGCAGACAGCTTATTAACAAGGAGGACTGCAGCTATTTTTGTGGGTTTTTTTACGTGTGTTCATCTCTTTGCTTTAAGAATAACTACATGCAATATTTCAGAACCATACTTCAGAACCAAGATGAAGAGCAGCAGTTCAAAAAAGGGTATCAGGAGATGGTGGTCAAGCTCCTTTATAAGCAGACTCTCTACAATATGGTGAAAAAATGGTCTGATGTGACACTTGGTTGATGAAGCATAAGAAAAGCAGTGAAGATCTGAACTCTGTGTATTGTGTTAATGAAATGAAGACAGGTCCATTTTAGAAAGGAATATTAAAGGACTGAAGAGGCCACAGAAGAACATATAAACCATTTGAAACCTTGAGAAAGTAACTTTCAGTGAGAGTTAAAGAACTCAATCTATTTAGTTTCTCAAAAGAAATTAGAGTTGACTTGATTTCAGTAAATAATTTACAAGGAGAAAAACTACATGTACTAAGTGTCTCTCTAACTTAGTAGAAAAAGGCATAGCAAGAACGAATGGTTGGAATCTGAAACCAGGTAAAGTCAAACTGGAAATAAGCTGCTCCTCTTAATAGTTTGACAAATGACATATGGAAGCAATGGATTCTTTGCCTCTTGAATCCTTCCAGCCAAGACTGAATGACTTTCTGGAAGACATACATACTTTAAATTTTGGTTTTATGCTGAAATCTGTAAGTTGCATTTGGTTAAAGACTTTTAAATAAAGGTGCAGACTAAGTCATCTAAACATCCTTCCTGGCCTAAACTATATGGTTTTATGAAAAAAGATCCAAAGTAGATCCAAATTAGAATGAAACATTTTAAAAAATTCTACCAAATCTGCAAACTTGGATTCCAACAGAAAATGGAAGATGAAATGTGAAAGGTCTTTTGGATATTATGCCAATGAAAAAAAAAATGGCATTAAATTTTGGATTACATCTTTCAGAGGCCTGAACAGTTCCTAACAGGCTTTAAGTTCTAGCAGAATTCGAGGCTTTATGAAAAATTATTGATCCCATCTCTATAGATGTTCTGGCTTCACAGAGCTACTGAGGATGAAAGATGGAAAACACCTTTAAAATGACTAAGAGTAAGTGGATGCAACTTGGAATACAAAGATTAATATTTAACCTCAGTCCATAAAGTACTTGGGTCAAAACTTACTGAGACTCATGTAAAGAGTTTCACTATTGCTGGACTGGAGCCTATAGATATTTCAGAGGAGATGAAAAGAGAGAGTAGTATGGCCATGTCTTCCGCCCTATGGAAGACACACTTAAACAACACCTTAACCCACTAATTAAGCAGTAAGGAGCAAAATGTACCATCTGATATAACGTTCCCTATTTGCATTGAGAGGCTAGGAAGGAATTGTGTATAAAAATGTGGTGACAAGCCATTATGTAAAGAAAGTTTTTGCCGCAATCACAAGCAGCAGCAGGAGGTGGATAAATATCTATTTCTGCTAGGGCATATTCTGACATGCCCTGGAGGAATAAGTGAATTTGAATCCCACCCTCACTTCCTATTGAAGGATTTTGATCCAGTTAGAAGATAAAGCATCATCTGTTTTAGTTGTTCCCCTTCAACTGACAAAACTAGTGCTGACTGAACTTATATTAGATCGACTTTTTGGCAATAACTGAATTATACTTATCATAGAGTCTTTAAAGTGTCTCTCTAAACTGTCATTTGGAAATCTTCAATAAAGTTGCATCTGCCTATTCTAAACATGAATGTATTCATTACTCATTGTACTGACACTGTGCCTGTAAGTACCAGTAAGGGGCAAAGGTATAAGCATTTTAACAACATGACCATATAGAGGACAGGCTGCTCCTTATATGTTCATTGTATGCTCCGGCTGGCTTCTGCATAGGCTAAGATGAAGCACAAGGACAGAACGCAAAGTCTCTGAACCCAGGGGTTTGCGGTCACACATTAGAGTAAGACTGAGGACAGATAGCAATATACAAAGAACTAATCAGACAATATTAAGTAGTATTGGAAGCAGTGGTCACAGCAGTCTAACCATTGTCAAACATATTATAGGAAATATCTGGCTGTAATAATTTACATTATTCATTATTACCACAGTCAAAGACAGCCTAAGGGACTCCACAGCAAACGTACATCATTGCAACTAGTTCACTGTACCCTAAAAAAATGCAATGATAAACAGGTATGTTTGAGTACAAGAATAATTCTTGATAAAATAGTTTCTCTAATATGAGTACTTCCCCAAATACATATTAACTATTTTATAGAACAGTTGATGAATATGAGTGTTTTGTCCTAAAAAATAATAGCCCCACCATATATCAAACACCTAATTGCTCATACAAAGCTATAAAATTGATTTCTGCAACATCTGGTAATCCAAGTCAGTATCTCCAAATTCACAGTTTCATATTTACTTCTGAAGTGCTGACATTCTGGAAAAGAACCTGCAATATTGCTTAGCAGGTCTTTATAGAACGTGTCCTTTCCAAAGAACTGAAAAGCTAGGCTACTCAAAACACACCGTACGAGCTCACATCCAGTTAAGTATCATACATGAAACAAAAAGCTGCCTGAAACACCTGAGGCTGAGCAGAAGACTAAATGCAGACCTGCTTTGAAGAATCGGGAGCAGGTGAGAAACTACTTATCTCCACACTAAGAAGACATTAGTTAAAGTTGGACTTAGTGCACATGTGCAGCAACTGCCAGGGCTGTTGCTAAGATCAGCTGATGCTTCAAAGTTTCCATGATAATTTTCAATCCCTGACCGACAATGTATAGCAGCAAAAATGGAGCGTATGACCAAGATGCCCAGCATGTAGACAAATGGTAACATAAAGCTAAGAAGCAACCTTCACAGATTCCTGCATTCCTCTATTTGTGCTATTAATGCTATTGGTACCTTAAAACAAATTACTTGACTATCGTTTCTCCTAAGTGAAGAGCTTTTATTGACAGAACTACGAGAACATGAAGACATAGCATGCAAAGAGGTTTACAGTAAACACTGATTACCATAACCTTAACCTCCACGAATGACTACTGAATGCAAATGTAATATTTTTAACAAAATGGGTAAATTGTCTAATCTGCCCTATTGTAAAATATACATGGTTTTGTATTTATTTCTTAAATTACTAAAGTTATTGGATACCTATCACTGGTCATAAAACAGTGATGTCAAAATATAGTACAAAACTATCTTCATCAAACTGATTAAACTTAAACAGTAAAAAGTCAGAAGCATTGGTAAACTGGGCTAAAAAGCACTGTGGGGATGAGTCAGGTATTGTCTGAGTGCTTAATATGGCTCATGGTTGCTTCTGCCCTGTTATTGTGAGCAAGATTCAAAAATGTTTAAGACTGGCAGTTTAGTGTGGTGTAATTAAAGCCGAGGAAAAAAACAAGAGAAAAATAAGTTGGTACTTTGCTATGGCTGTCATAAACCTCACTTATGTAATTAACTCTGAGTACGGACTCTGTAGCAGTGTAGACACCATTTAACTTGACTGGGGATCAATCTGAATCCCACAACTTGCACAGCATGGGGTAGGTCTATGACTGTATGGGGCCTTTTTATAGAAATACAAAATTGAACTTTTAGAAAAGTGGGCAAAAAGCAGCTGTTAGGGAAAGCTTATAAAAATCACCTCCGGAATCTAATGGATGAAATCTTGGTTTCACCATTACCAGCACAAGCTCTGGAGCAAGGGCTTTATCTGAGTTCTACACAAACGTGTACAGGTGGTGCTGTGTGTTTTCTGTTCTACAGAAAGGCTTTCTGTACCAGTTATGCATTGAGTTTCTTTGATCAGTGCTTTTTAGCAGATCTAACAGTCCAGAATAACTTTACTTAAATTTGCTGTAGCCCCATTGAAGGATTACTGATGCTATTCTATTACTTAGCACAAGGCAGCAGTCTGAAGGGGACTGTTTAGTACCATATTCTTGTCTTGATATTAAATCAGGCTATGCCAAGGACTCAAAAACAGCAGGTAACAAGCTTTCCCTGTTTTTCACTGAGCTCTGTAGAATCTCATCTTTCATTTGTTTTGAACTGCAAGTCTCTTACATTTATCTCCAAAAAAGCCCCAAGCCCCAAAGTACATAGTGTGTTTAACACGTGCAGGAATGTTTTTGGCTATGTTTGAGTTGAGAGGCTCAATGGATGACAGCCAGCTCCTTGTCAGAGCAAGCTCTGTCAGAAACAACTACCAGCCCTCTTTCCCCATGTAAGCTCATTTCACATCAGCAGCATGATACAACCAGAGAGGTAAAGGGGGACCAGGATCTGAGGACACGCTGCAGCAAGGGCTTACTGGATAGGACAGTTCAGATGTCGAAAGCCTGAAACAGCAGTTCTGCGTGGCATAAACTGTTCCATCCATCGCAGTAAAGTTGCAACACCGATGTGGGGAATTCAAACCTCAGCTTTAATGGCTCTTGGCTGCATGAAAGATGGTTGCGTATCTGCTCAATCTATTGTGAGTTCCCATTTTGGTACCACAAATAGATGCTATCTGGGAGGGAACACTACTTTCATTTTCCTCTAGTCAGAAAGAGACATATTTAAACAGCACAGTAGAGCCTGAGGAAAACTGAAGCTGCATCAAGGGGGAGCCAAGTTCAAGGGATTCAAAAAGGCAAAGCAGCAAGACAGTAACTTTCTGAACCTCTGTGCAATGTGAACTACTTTGTTTCTGTGCTGACATATGCAAAGCTTACTGTTTTACCTGAGCTTAGAAGACTACCACTCTCTCCCCTCCACACTCAGTCATCTCATGTATTAACTCAGTCCTCCACAACTCTCCAGCATACCACACAGTTCAGGTGTGACTCTGTAGGATCTTTTGGAAGTTAGGGCAAATATACCAAGAACCCCCTCCCCATCTTATTTGAATATTAGTTACAGTTACCATGTTTTCTTCATTGATGTGCAATAGTGCTTACGGTAGGTAATTTTTTCCTTTTATTTGTTTACCTGTAAAAATCCCCACAAACACCTGCAGCAGCCTGTTAGAAATAACTGCAATGATCTCTTCTGAATTCAAAGTAAAAAAGCTGTGCTTGCCACTAGTCGGAAATTTTGCCTAACTGAAGTCAAATGTTACATATAACATATAAAGTCCAGCTTGATGTTTGGTACCAGCAAATAGGATCTGGGGACTGCCTTAGAATACCATTCACAGTTAAAAGCTTAAAACTGGTCCCCAGCACCTCTGGCATGGGTCCTATCTGTTCCCCCAAATTAAGCGTTTGTATTTCTGCAGCCAGTCCGTGTCCACTTTATTTAGCTACATGAATTCATTTTTGAACTTCTTTTGGTATTATAGAGATATATATTCAAGGCTAAGCTCTTCCTTGAATACAGCTTGTCTTGATTACTGTCAATGTTTCATTCCATTGTGTCATCTTGTTTGTCTTTTGATGTTATAATTTCCTTATTTTATGATGTTTTAACTACATTCGCTGCAACTGTTTAAAGAATAGCTAGTGATTTGGGAGGTCAACTAGAGAGACTTTAAAAGGATTTGATTAGGCAATTCATTTTTTCTAATGCTACAATAACTTCTTTTATTTGATTATGTAAATAAGTGTTGGTGCCTATCCACTTTGGCAAAACACTGCAAAGTTTAATCCACTCTCCCAAACAAAAAGATAACATTGGCAGAAATACATGAGCTAAGGAATGCATCCTATGCAAACACTAAGGTGCTTCCTGTGAGACACCCAAAGATAACACCATTCAGGAAAACAAAGGCCATGCTTACCTGGCAAAATTTACCACAACATCTGTTATAGGATAATGTTACGTGTAGATACTATTCTGAAATCAAAGCAGCTTAACTCCTGAATTGCAATAGAGATGGACACAGCTCAAAACGCATGGACCTGCTTCCCCCCAGCCTCACTTTAAGCCATTCCTATGCAGCACCTGCTCCAATAGGATGGCTTCCTAAAGACTTTGTGAACCCCCTGCTCCAGAACTAGATGCCACACTGTAAGGTCTCAGAAATGTTATATGCAGGGAAGTACAAGCATGGTTAGCAGTAGCATGATACCACCTGTTGTGAAAGCTTCAATCACATTGTCTGTATCAAATTACTTGTTCACCTCCAATCTCCCATCCAATAAGACTCATACATCATTTATGTAACAATCTTTAATGTAATAATTGCTTTTAAAGTATTTACCTTTCCCCACCCCGTATTTGCTTATGTCTTTGGAGAGATGGGAAATGGATTCATCTTCTCTGAGACAGAAGAGGTATCTTGATTTGACTCCATTAGGGAAACGGATCAGGACTGAGGGATGATACAAAAAGGGACCTCTAACAGAGGTCCCTAATGAGGGCCGAAGGCTAAGGGAGTAGCAGACAGTTTGCCAAGACTGGATGGAAGGCAGGAGGCTTACCCAGGGCTCGCTCCTCCAAGCTGAAGAGCTGACAGCTGGAGCAGCAACTGAGGAGCCTGCCTGTGTGACTGCTCACACTTAAACTGGAAACTAGAGAGGGCTGTGAGCCAGAGAAGTAACAGAGGGGACTGACGCCCACCAATCTCGCCCTGGTAAAAGATAAATAGCTCAGGGAGAGTGATTCTTCTCTGCAGAGGATGAATTTCTGGTTCTTGTTGGAAAGAACAAGGAAGGGTAACAAGAAGAACAGCTGTTTGACCGACAGCCCGAACAGGAGCTCCAGATCTGACAGAAGACATTCGAGCTAGCACAGACATCTCATAATACTGTATGGGAAGCTTTTTAGGATTACGTACAGCATATAGGATAACTGGGTTAAATGAGAATTTTTAGAAGATAATCTCTTCTGTGTGATGATAACCTGCTGCAGGAAGACACTATGCTATGACACTAGCATGTAACCAAATCCTTGGGACACTGAGAAAAGACCCAGCTCTATCCACAACGAGTTACTTAGGCCACAGGATGGATTTACTGGGGCTTGCTTTCTCCAGAATTGTCTCTATCATTGTTATTTTCATGCTTACAATGTGTAGTTATTGAAGAGTATTCATTCCTCTTTGTGAGTAAATAAGACATGAATGAATTATGGCAAACATTTTAATTACTTAATAACATTCTAATCAAAAGCTTGAACAACTCTATCTGGAAATACAAGTTGTTTTTCCGGTTTGATGGCCATTTGTTTCTCTCTAGTGCTTTGTCAGGAAAATACAAGCAAGACACTGTAACATAATCTGAAATACAGACTGTTCACAAACAAACAGAGGTTGCCTATAAATCCCCAAATGCTGAATGGCTGAATATCAGATCCTTTATGGAAACACTGGCTCATGAGACTGGACCAAGAAGCAGTTATTCCCAAACTTACTTCTCAGTATGATGACAAATAAAAGTCAGGGTTCCAAGTAGAAAAGAGAAGTGAAGCTGCAAAGGATTTATTTAAAAAAATCTCTTGTTGCTCTTATTGCTCTCACTGTTATTTGTTTAAATACTAAGGGCAATGCTGCCAGTATGTTAGTGTGGGCTATTTCAGTACTGCAATTCTCAGAAAATAAGTGAAATAAAATCTCTTACATTAAATACTAGTGCTCCTACATCTAGTAACACTTCATCAATCTATTACACACAGCTATAATGTAGACTTATGCCACTGTTCATATTAAAACATTGTAGGAATTATTCGCTTGTTCCTCTGTAAACATTTTACAGTTGCCCATACAAGGGATGAATACAAGAAATATGAACAATAACATGAGTAAACTGGTAATTCAGCAATAGTCACACAAAGCTATACTATTTAAAACTGCCTTTATTTATAAAGAACCAAGATGATAATATCTAACTTACATTTAAATCATTATCCAAACTCTGTTACAAAAACTTCTAAAAACTTCACCAGCAATCTGAATCTAGTGGCATAGTATGTATGCATTAATTCAAAACAGCCAACTTTTGTAACCATTACTGGCTAAAACCCTACCCTAACTAAATTACATTTTTGCCAATGACTCCAGTGGAGCTGGGACTTCACATTTAGTGGATTATAAACATTATGCCCACTGCAACCCTTCCTCAGCAGAAATGTAAAATTCAGACTTATTCATACTCCATCAAAGTGTCAGTCTGTTTTTTAAATAACAGTTAGGACTTCTTTTATATCATATAATTAATTATTATGAAATATACTTTATTTTATATATATATACACACTACAAAGAAATGGAACAGAAGCTCCAACAGAAGACTTTCAGTATTGGCAATTGTACTGTAAATCTTGACTGGTTGCTACCCAAGCACCTACCTACCTGACCAAAATGACCTCTATAATATGTGCTACTCCACAACAGACACACACACACACACACACACACAGACACACACAGACACACACACACACACTTGAAAGTTAATTCTTTTTTGAAGAATTCTACTACTGAGAAATATTTTTCTTTTAAATTGTAGTAGTCTTCTCAAAGGCAGCAGAAAGTTGGTATATGAACTTGGAATCTATGAAACTTTTAGAAATATTTCATTTCCCTAACCACTGAAGAATGCCATTTTGCTGAGTCTGTACAGAACTGACGACCTGCATGGTTAGGTCCCACCTCCACAGTACAAATATGATTACAGGTCTCTGGTGTTGTGAGCTCTCAAGTAAAGTACAACTACATTTTCCAAACCTTAAAAATATCCTGCTGTAAACTAAACTTCATCTGCAGGGTTAGGTGTCATTAACAACCTCACGTATCTAGACAGATAGAAATCTCTTGTCAAATCACTTGTCAAATGAACAAGTGCATCTCAGACAGCGAGGCCAAACTGCGTCCCAGCTTTTAAATTAATATTGTATGGACAGTATGTTCTTTTGAACCTGATTTTGTAGGAAAAGTGTATAGGTACAAAAATATGCTACCTATGACTTTTAGGAAAACATGAAAGTTCAGTAACAGCTTTCTGTATTTTAGATTACTTTACCATAGAGATTTGAGATTTTCCTGTTACACTGACAACTACATCTAATTTCTGGGTTGTTACTGGTGTTAATAAACACTAGTCTGTTTGATATTACACACTAACAAAGTGCTCTGTATATTATTTCATGTGTTCCTTATGATTTAGGATTCACAAATGAAAGCCAGTAGCTGAGTATTTCCAGAACAACAGACATCTCACACCAAGATTCTTGGAGACTGTAAATAATTTGCTATGTAAACCAGATTTATGTTGATCAGAATTCAGGAAAGTGTCGTATTTCACTCACTTGTACCTTTCATTAACATATCTTCTTAAAATGTTCTTCTTGTCTACACAAAGTTAGATGTCTATTGAGTGATAAATCACGAATTTCCCAGTTTTCATGATCTCTATAATTTTTCTTAAGCATTTATAATAAGTCATTATTTAATTAAACCCAAAGAGAAGACTATAAAATATAAGCTCTAAACAAACAACAGAATTTGAATTCTGGACAAAGTGAAAAACAAAGAGTAAAATATATAAAATAACAGCATTCAGTCAGTCATACACTTTCAACCATATTCAGCCACAGAAGGCTTAAAATGAAGTAAAAAACAACTGTATTTTTAAATAACCAAGTTACTCATGGGCACAAACGTCTGTGTACAATTGCTGCAAATGAAAACACATACCTGCAGAGACACGGGGGCAGTCTGGCAACATGGACTCTACTGATGTATCTAGTGGTTCTGAACTAGACACCCAGTTACAACAGTTCTGTAATATTAGACAGACAATTTTCTGGTAAGCCAATAACTTAAAGCAAAAATAAATACAGACTTTGTAAGTAAAGACAATGGTCACATCAAAATACTCAAACTTGCACGTAGTTTAAATTGCAGTCCCAATGGGGACTGAAACATAAACTAAGTTGGCTTACTGATACTAACTGATGCTTAAATCATATGAAATAAGTAAAAAGAGTAAGACCATAATTCTGGAACAAATTGGTAATATTCTTAAATAGCATGTGTTTAAGTGCTGCTTTGAGTGTGAGTGGAATTAAGTAGGTGATTGGACCAACAGAGGCATTTTAAGCCATTGCCCTCTGTATTTATTAAAAAAGTATTTTCATAAATCCTCTGTCTGCTTGCCTGTAAATATTAAGAGGTAAAATTTTCAGGGTGTCTTGATGGAACATGCTGTGGAGACAATGACTGTAAAATTACAAAACAACAAATTATAACTGAGCGAAAGCAAACATGATAGCAGATTAATATTCAAATAACTGCCAATATAGCTAAGATGAATTGGTATGGACATTTAAAAATGTAAATACTGGTCTTTGGGGAACTATATTCTGGGAGCATTTACGTTTACCTTTTGTTTCCGAATCTCTGCATAGGATGAAATTTTTAAATATTTTACTCTAAATGGAATCTATTCAGAGAAGATCTTGAATTAAAGTATTAAATAATACACCTTTAATAAAATATGCTGAAACTATTCCAAATCTATTGAACTGAAGATTTAATTATAAAGCAAATACATTTTTAATAGGATTGCCAGCTGAACTACAAGATCTACATGGCTTTACTTATTACAAAACTAAGTTTTCCCTTTCGGGAAACCTGATTAACTTCATCAAAAGAAGCAAAAAAAAAAAAAAAAAAAAAAAAAAAAAGAACAACTTTTTTGGAAAGACCCAATGAATTTTCAGTCAGATTTCTAAAAAATCACCCCATCAATCATGATTGTAAAAATAGCCGATTGCTATTCTGGTAAACAAGCATGTATTGTGTATTTGTAGATGTTTGCCGCCCTAGTTGTGCACCATGGAATCCGTCCTCACTGTGGAAAGATCCTTGACTGGTAGATCAAGTGTCTTATTGTATTTCCTTAATTCATTCTGTCTGGAAGAAGATGTCAGCTGTGTTGCAGTGAGGAGAGAATTTCAAAGGCTTCAGTCCCCACCAATAAAGGCTGAGGAATGGCTTTTGAATAGATTTGTCAAGGCAACCCTACTGTTCTGGGACCAGGGAGAGCAGGAACAACATAAAGGAAGGGTTGCTGTCTGAGATTAGAAAGTGAAGTTCACAAAGCATGGCAGATTTTTGTAAGAAACAGCAGATCAATGAAACTATTGAACTAGATGGAAAAAAACCCCACAAAAACAAACACACCATCCAGTAATGTAACTTTTTAGCAAAGATGTTTAAAATTGTAGTATTTCTATGTTTCACAAAGGCTTTAAGGTTTAAAGCAGATATACATTTTATAATTTGCATGTATAATTTTAATTAACAGCTGAATGTGAAATTGCAAATGTAAGATGGTAGACATTATAAAAGTAGAATTTTTATGAAGTATTATATTCATTTGAAATAACTAAAATTAACTACTGATAGAATACTACATCAGACAGCTCGAGATAATACAGAAGATTAGCACACAATTAACCAGCTTTTATATACAATGTGACACTTGCCTGTAAGAAATAAGTATTCTCGAAAGCAGTGTCAAGATATGTAAATGGATGATTTGTTTTATCATTCATCACAGCTCTTAATAAATTCAAAAATCATGACTTCTATAGGTACTAAAAATAGGCCACCAATGATACAGGAGAGATAGCTTCAATGAAGAATTACTTTTTAAACAATTCATTCTTTCAATGACAGCAATTAGCCCTACAGACAGGCAGCAATGAGGTGTATATTTTAATTATTATTCATTTTACCAGTAGCCTTAAACCTGATTAAAGTAAGAGATATCCAGGTGATATGCTAGTCTTAATACCACTCAGCCACACTTCACATATGTAAAATTCTTCTTTCTTACAGGAGATTTTCAATGCTAATGTAAGTTATGACACTCCATCCACTTTTTAGGCCATTAATCATTTAACTTATTCTTTAAGATCTACTTTCTGCAAATGAAATTAAAGGTAATGCACTTGTCTTATTCAGAGTAAATGCTTAAAGAAAAATGGAGTTGTCAGATTCAAATTACAGGATTTAAAATTTTCAGTTTTACTACATAACATATATTTTAAGGTTTTGATTTCCCATAAAGAAAATGGGGATTTTTCTGACAGAGCCTGTAGGGGTTACCATTCTTTATATTTTTAACATTTAAGTCAGAGCTGTCAGACTGCATCCCAGGTGATTCTCTATTCCCATCAGTCATGGCCTATAAAACTGTAAGGTTAAGTCAGGAATAGACTGTCTATACACAATGTTTCACTAAATCCACGGGAAAAAGTCACATCTAACAGAAAGTTCAGGATAAACTATTTTATATTTGCCACATACAACTATTATTTTAACATTCTGAAACGGGAATGTAGAATACACAAATATGAGCTTTATTTGACCTGGAAAAGAGATTCATAAACAAGAGTGTAGCTGGTCTCGCTTTACAAATCGTGTTTTTTAATCTCATCAATCCCCTATTTAAGCATTAAAATGAATGATGAATGCATTCCATCATACTTCACCCAAGAGCGGAAAAGTGTGCTTGCTGGCCATATCAATGGACATCAGATAATCTTGGACCAACTAGCCATTCCTTTTGTACAGTGATAATAAGAATATGCTGCCTTTTCATCAGAAAATCTCACAGCACTTTAGAAGCAATTACGTCTCATAAAGCTGCTGAGAGAAAAAATTCTTTGCCAGTCATACAAATCAGCAACCTGAGTCACGAAGAGCTGAAAGGGTCTTTTCCACCATCACCAGGTAAGTCAGGAGCAGAACTCAAAAGCGTGGAGTGCCCCTAGGACTTTGCTCCAGTTATCAGACCATGCTTGTGTCATTATGGCATATATTCTATATTGCTGTACAGGAAAAAGAAACACTGGAGTCGATTCTTATTATTTTTGACTGGTAGTTTTGAAGTTCAAAAATGGTTTTAATCTCTATTTTAGGGGCGGGTCTAGACACACAATTTCCACTGTTCTATAACTGTGCTCTCTTTCTTGGCCTAAAGAAATCAAAGAGGTCAGTAGATAAAGTAATATTTATAGTCTTATACAGATGCATATACCCCAACTCGTTAAAAAAAAAACAGTCTCACCTCTCGCATCCATTCTCGAATAGTTTTGCCAGCTTCTTGATGCCACACATTGTGAACAGAGTCTGTCAACGCCACAGCAGTTACCTTATTCTTTACTTCTGCCTCTCGTTGAATCATCTGTTAAAAAATACTGGCTTTAAGTGCTTTCTTTCTATTGAATAGCGTTTGCTTAGTCACAGATAATGATCCTAAATTAAAAAAGAAAAAGTAATAGAAGTTCAGCACTTGACTTCCCTTGTTTTAAAGTTTATACAAATCCTAACAGCTCTAGAAATACAGAAGGGCCTAATGTTTTTGATAAAAGAAATAATACTAACTTTTAACTAACTGAACTATTCAGTCCTATTATTTTCCATGTGGCTTGACAATTCTAGGATTAAAGGTATCATAGTGAAAAAATGGAAGATTCCCTGAGGACATCTTTTACAAGTTTCTCCAAGTTCCTATTTCTGTGCTTCAGGGAAGCTGGTACCCGTGGTTCACTGTAAGCTACTCACGACTATCATCTACTAATTTTCAGTAGATTGCTGTAGTTTTTCTGATGTACAATCTTACTTTGACTTGTATGGGTTTTTTCTTTTTCTATCCAATTTAGCTACTTGCACTCCCACCATGGTCCCAAAATTCTCTGTGGTCTCTCTTATATATATGCTTACCCAGCTAACACCAGAGCCTCTCAACATTTTTAGGATATTAAAGAGCCTCTGTTGTTAAAAAGGACAGTATGACTAAATAATATTAGTACTAAAACCAATTAAATGATTGCTGCAAATAACACGAATGAACTGACAAAGATGCTGTAGCTCTATTGCACAGCGCTGTTCTGCAAGATAAAAGGAACTGAAAAAGAATAGTTTGATATCAAAGACAGACAAAAAGGTTTTAATCTCCTGACACAAGTGACCCTAATTTGTAACACTGGATCAAAGAAAGTATAATGAATTATACTTATAAAACCAGTACTTTGCAACTTGTGTCTTTATCACTATGTTTACTGCACTAAAGTTAACGTTTTTTTCAGCTTCCTTTCATATAAATGGCAATACATACAATATTTCTAAAACTAGACATTCTTTGTTGATGCTCTAGTAACCGCTTTTCAGCATACAGGTTGCATCTTTGAAAACACTGCTCTAAAAAAGACTTTTACCATGGAGATGCGAATGATTTTTTGCATTGGAAACTAAACACCTCAATCCAGATTTCTGATGCAAAAGTAGCATTTATCAATACCATATACAATCTTGATCTCTTTGAAATATCACACACATGAGTCCTTTTCATTGAATACTCTTACCACATTATGATATTCTGAACTATTGTGTCTTGCCTTTTGCTTCCGTTATGTGTATTTTAAAATCAGTGTAATCCAATATCCTAAACGAAAAACATTCACCATTATTGGCCAGATAATATTTATGTAGAACTTCCCATTTCAGATAAAATTAGGGGTCTGTCTACCCCAGTATCTTACCTTTGGTGATGTCAGTTCCACGTGATTAAGAAACTCTTAGTTTCAATTTTTCTTCATGTGGAAGCCTTTCCACAGACCTAGTTTCTTTCATCAGTTACCCTCCTGTGGGGCACATTTAATTTCTAGGACTTTCAGAGGACAGGACAAAACTGGAGATTACATGTTTAGGACGAAATAGCATCTATTGTAAAAGGATGAGCTTCACTCAGCTATAACATAATACTGGCATTTTCAGCCTGAGCTCTAGGTTTCACTTTATACATAAAGCTGTGCAAAACAGATTTTTTTCATTCTTTTAACTGTTAAAACACTTGTCTTCCCCTTTTGTACCAAGAAAGAAGACATACAGAAAAATTCAACTGAAGAGGGGAAAATTCCATAGAATGCAAAGTTCCGGAACTCCAGTATGAAATCTTATATAAGAATAACTAATCTCTCAGGCAACTGAAAGAATTGCCAGTGATTCTGCTTAACAGAGGGTGAAATCCCAGAGCTCTAGAGGAAGGTGGAGCCTTAAAACAAAGATTCTTATCAACATTATAATCCCTCTCCCACAAGCTATGAGAACACATCTCAAGCACTCATAAATGTTGTTTTGCGTCTCAAAGGGCTGGTTTACTCAGACCTTCGACCAGTCTATTTCAACAGAACGTACACTCATTACAAACGTCATCTACAATGATTTCCCTATGATCACATCAGACCCCAAATGTGGTCCACTTCTCCAAAATGTATGAAAATATTGACTTTTTAAATGCACTATAGAACATAATGATCAGAAACTATCACTAGGCTGGTCTCAATAGGAAAGTTAGTGCACACTAAGCTGAGGAGTAAAATTACAGAGCTTCAGCTACTTAGCGCTATGTAGAGAGTGTCCTATGCAGGCACATAGTCAGTACACTAGAAATGGCCTTCTACTGCCTAGCTTACTCCTGCCTGAAAGTGGAGCAAATTACATTTCAGAGCACACAAACTTTCCTTAAACTGACCAGCCACCACTTTCCATGACTTGACCAGAATCATGAGTACCATTGTATAAATGTGGGGGCTCATATAGTTCTATCTGAAGAATGACTTCAGTGTGGGGTGGAGGCAGGTTCTAACAGCTCTAGGATCCAAAATCTTTCAGAAAGGCAGACTGACGACAGAAAAGGAGGCATAGCCTTGTGAAAATAAAGAGACAGCTACAATAATTTCTCTGCTTTTGTTTAAATTCTGGCCAGTGATTATTTGTGCTTGTTTAGTCCAGGTCACAAAGGAAGAACAGCAAGGCATATGAAACAGTTACTTGATTAGGCTGCAACTTTACGACCTTCTTTATTAGGCAAAACTACATGCACATGATGATCAAGGAAGAAATCACTCTTTGATTGCAGAGGAAAGCCACTATACTTTTGGGAGGGCTGTGGTTAGTCCTTTCTCCTACCAACCATCACAACTATTGTACCCTCACCTAACAGATAAGGCAACATCATCTTCCATTTCTAAACAGAAAGACAGCATCTGCTTGCTGAAGGTCCTGTTAGGAGTTTGTAGGAGTCTCTATTTCCAGCCTTTTCCTAAATCCAGCACCAAATGCAGTTCACACCCGACCCTCCTGTTTCATATGCTTACCGTAAGAATGGCTCAGAGACACTGTAGCAAAAAAACTCTCTGAAAGAAAAGGTGTCTAAAAATAAGACCTGGAAGACATGCACACCCAACTCACACTAAATTTTACTAGCTAATTCAGTGTGTATTATCAGTGTATATTGGTTAAGTTTAATAAACACACTGTACATATTTATATTAATGTATCAGCATTGTGCATTTCTGCACTTATTGGTTGCACCACCTTGCACAGAGTACTATAATTTAAACTAGCAAACCAGCCAATAAAAACTGGCAAATCATTGTCCCTGAAGCATATACACTTATGAATTACTAGGAGCTATTACATGCTGAGGGAAACTTAAAACCATCACCAGCTCATTCTGTTCCAGTATGACTTCCTGAAATCTTCTGAAGGGCTGCTAAAGACCAGTGAGGGAAAAAAGTTTGTTCTGCATTGGAAGAACATTCTTCTCTCAAGCTATTTTGTCTCATATTTCTGTATCAAAAATTAGCTATCCAGTTCACCTGAGAACATCATCTTTTTCTTCAAATCACAAATACAGATGTGTAGTTCCCTTTCTGTGCCTAGCCATCATTCAAATTTGTTATTCTCAACCTCCCTACTTGCATGCAAGCATCAGGAGCCACTGATCACCATCTCTTCCTAATCTTTCTTCACATGGCACACGTAGTCTTTGCTTTTTGGATCACATGTGAAAGGGGGAAGAGCACACCAAGTAGTTTCGAACTTGATTAAACTGATGAGATGAACATTCTACCTGCAACCAATGCCTTAAATGCCCACAAGGATGATCCTCTGCATAGCCATCATGACAGTCACACGGTGAAGAAATAGGCCCTACTTAACTCTGTCAGCGTAAGAGAGAAGTAGCAGTAAATCACATACAGCATGGGCTGAAAAGCCAGAATGGGAAAAGCTGAACAAGAAAATATTCCCATGGAATCAAGTTCAGGAAAAAATCCCAGCACATAATTACCAGCGGACAGATGATCAGCAGACACAATAAGTAACACAGGAACGCTCTATAGTAGGCATCCGGGAGCTAGGAGGACGCAAGTGAGAAACCAACAGCTTTTTCTTCTAATGCATTTGGGATACACCTGATAACCAGCACAGTCGTTGGGTTCAGTGGTACAGCTTTGAGGGCTCCTGTCTCGTATCATCTTGCAGAACGCTATTCTCTTCATTGAGATCAGTAAGTAGACAATGTGAGTTTTTTTGATAACTCAGCCACAGAGCTGGCTAGGGTCAGGGCAACGGCTCCCTGATGCAGCAGTGGGGGAAATGAAGGACTAAAGGGATCAAATGAGCTTTGGTTACATAATTTTCTATGACCAATCCAAAACAAATAAGCTTTGGTAGGCATCCCTTCTTTTATGTGCCCACTTGGAAAAAATAAACAAAAACAGTACACTGAATAGAGCAAGAATCAAGGATATAACCGTCACTTAAACAAAAACAAATTGACTACAGCCATCTTTGAGTGACATAGAAATGTTCCAACATGTCAGGTCAAACGCAGGAGATTTCAATTCTACTATAACAGCTCAAGTTCTCTGTTACAATGGGATATTAGCTGATAATAATAACCTAGAAGAACAGATCCAGGTGATGCTTAAACAGTAGACCCTTTTATATGGGATCATACTTTATTCTGTGAGAAGATATGAAAAGCTTACAACACTTTTGGCCACAAAAGTCTCAATATTCAGTAAATGCTCCAAATTCAATGGATAGATAGCTCACAATTAAAACATACTAATGTACTTATATTTTCTAAGAAAAGTTTTGAATTCATGCCTGTTTTAAAAATTAAGTGAGCAGAATAAAATTGCAACTGTAAAATAAGTTAACGCTCAGCTCAAGCTTAACAGCCAGCTGCCACTCCAATTTGATACAATTGTATGATTTCAAAGGAAGCATGCCATGCCTTCTCTCTCAGGTGCTCATTCACTACGCAGCACTGAAGGACCCAGTTTGCTCTGGGTCCTCTAAACTTTCCCTATCATCTCTTCTATTCTGAAATTTCCATTTTAGCTTGAATGTAGGGCTTTGGGTTCCTTCTCTGCTGGGAAATCCTGACAACTGGAAAGGAGTCCCTAGTCTCTCCAGATAGATTTTCTCCTGATTGCTTCCTATGTTGGTACTGGGACTGGCCACCTTTTATGCACCAGTTAAGCAGCCTGAGAGTGCTCCTTCCTCAGGCTGTGCCACGGCCGAAGCAGATGGCCCATGGCCCACTAGCTCTAAACTGCCCAACTCCTTCAGCGCACACACGCACACATACACACACACACATTTCCTCTTAGTTCCTGGCCTCCACAAGACAAATCCTTGTATTGTGCTGTGATTAAGGCAGGCTTCCCTAGCCTTCAGGCATCCCTTCCAGCCCCAGTTTGTGAGAGATTTTTAAGAAAGAAGAAAAATGTTATCCTCTTTCATAGACTTCCATGACTTCAAAAACACATACATTCACATAGAAAATATTTCATGTATAATCTCAATACGTAGAAGAATAAAAGGCCTTGCTACAAATAACTAACCTTTGTTAAGAATAATTTAAGGAAGTAACAGTAAAATTTATTTTTGTAATCATCATTGCTTCATATTTAATTCCCTTATAGTGGTAAGTCCTAGACCAGTGTTCACTACGGCAAATTAGAAAACATTCAGGCATCTTTCCGAAAGTCATCTCTATCCAGATGGTTGAAAATTTGTTCCTTCACTTTGCCAGGGAAAACGTCAATGATCTATTCACACAAGTGTTAGACTCTACCACTTACATAAGCAAGAACTTGAAACCCCTTAAAAATGCATCCATTAAATTCAAATATGTTAATTACCTATTTATTGGTCAATTTAATGACAAGTGATCTACTGCTAAACTGTCTGTAACATCAGATGACATTTTTCTCTCAAGTTATATACACAATTATTATAACTTTCTAATCACACAATATTACTTTCATTATGTACAGTGTGTGTATGAAACAGTATCTTATATACATATTACCTACATAATACATTTAGTGTATATATATATTTTAGAAAGGATGATAAAATACATCTTTTGTATACAATATTTATTTTGCAGTATAGCACTTTTTGTACAATGAAAGCATGAATATGCTAAAAGGCAACTTAAAGGTCTGATCTCGCAAACATGAAAATCCATTGATACCCTAGACTTTAGGTAAGTGGCCTGTGGGAGTAACTCTTCACAGCATCATTCCCATACTCTTCATAGCTACTCTAACAAATGTAAAAAGGCTAAAAATAGAAACTTCTGAGAAAGGTTAAAGAAAGTTAAAGCATGCCACTTGTGTTTTTATGGGCTCAAGCAATCAAATCACCCTCCATCACTATGGATTTAAAAGCTTTTGTGTGATTTTGGGGATACTTACTTCTCTGAGTTGCTTCTAATTAGGAATGAAGAAAAATGGATATGATAAAAATAAGAAATGCCCCCAAATTTCACTCTCTCTCGAACTTTTTAGAAAACCTTTCACCTACTTCCCCTGTCTTCCATTGCCATCTCAGTTGTGGCATGGAATTTATACGGTATGCATTGGGCTTGAATGGATATGTCTACAATAAGCATTTGGCTTGCAGCAAAAATAATTTTTAATGCAAATCATTGCCTCCAGTTGCTTCATACTGGTTTGAGTCTTTAAGAGGTTCTGGTGTGTTCAAACTGAATTCCTTTCAGAGGAAACTAAACCGAAAGTGCCAATCCAAATGTGCTCAATGATTTCTAGCAGTGGAGCAAATTTGCCGTAGAAATTATAGTGGATCAAAACAGCACCAGTTGGACTCTGAAATATTTGTAAAAGCAATGGTAAAAGGGAAGAGAGAAATCACTCACCGGGACTGGTGTGGAAGAGGACAATTTTTCCTTAACGCTTTCAGAAGGACATGTAGATTCTTTCTTAACAGCTTCATGTGCTCTCTTGGGAGCTTGATATGTGTCCACCCTCTTTCAAGAATGCCTTCGAGTCTCATTACACTCAAAGTCATACAAACCAAGTAACTGGTCGGTTCAAGCACTGGCACTTGAGCGAATGTCTTTCCTTAAGTGAGAAAGACTCCTCTTCATCATGAGGCATGTAATTACTGTTTGTCTGTAGTGCAAGCTTGTTGGGCTGGGATCCCCGAGTTGTTTCACAGCTTCCTGGATAGGATTCCATAATTTCTAAAATATTCACAGTTTTTTGCACATCTTAGAAATGAACCAGATCCTCAAGTCTTCACATAGTATTATTCATTAGGGATTAGAATTACAGAGCAACTACACTTGAACAGCATAGCAAGGATAATAAATAATCCAAAGTAAGTTAAACTAGTTTCCATTTTCAATTAGTAACAAGAATAATTTTCCCTAAATGTATCCATAAATGTGTGATAAAATCCCTGCTTACAGTAGACAAAGCATTTGATATAAACCGGTTTTACACAGCAAAAGAAAACATCTACAGAAACAGTCACAGAATACCCACTGCCAAGTACGTTTGGATATTTTGTTCAAAGATCTATTGAATGGTACATCTACAATTATGATAATTTTATAAAATAATAAATCACACTATAACAGGAATAATAATGCATGGACATATTAGAACAGATTGTTTTGGAGCATCTGGAGTCTAGGACTTGTCACTGTTCACACTGTAAACTAATTTCTGCTTCAGAATTTCAATGGAAAATTTTCACACATACCTTATATTTAGGGTATAAGATCTTAAAATCAATGATGATTAGAAAAATATTTAATTCTAAAACACCTCAAATTTTAAAAAGTGCAAAGGTCACCTCCCTTATGCACAGTTCAGTACAAAAAAACCCTCAAAACCAATCTGTACACAAAATTCTGCTAGTACTATTTTGTGAACAGTACAAATAAGACTTACAGCTCTCTAGTATAAAAGCCTCAGGCTTCAGCTTTATTAAAACTTTAAACTTAATAAAGCAATTCTCCAGCTTCTCTTGTCCCTAGTGTCTTGATGGAGAACTTATAGGAGAAAAGGCTTCAAGGATCTGCAATAACCTGCAGAATACCAAGTTCCCAAACACACATTTCCTGTGGGTAGAAAGACGCTTTTGTGCTAGCAGGTGTTACAGCACTGCATGGCAGTAACGCTGGCTTGTGGGCAAGGTTGGAGTCACGGTAGTCTGCCTTAGCTCATCTCACCTAACAAACCTCAGAGCGACCTGGCTAATACAAAGTCTAACAGTTCAGTAGAAAGCCCATCACATAACTTGGGGTTAACAAACTTGATGGAATAACGTGCAGGCAAAAAGCTTAGAAAGGGTCCATTTCATCTTAGCTACAACAGCTACAACCAAACCGAATTAGTCTATCTAACCTAACAAGTTACCCTACATAACATGTGATCTGGAGAACGGAGAGCTCAAAAACTATTGCAGAATTTCCCCAAGTGCTTTCTAGATATCTGTGTATCTGATGCTACCATTTGCAAGATTTGAACATTAATAAAAGCTCTTTACTGAGCACCCATATGAGTTTGAAACCTGTCCTTTAAAAATAAGACAAAATGTTGGCACTCTGTATATATTTTTGGTCTGCAAGGAAACTGTAAGTTAGATAAGAAGGCACAGTTTCAATTCTCTGTTTTACATTGCAGGGTTTGATCAAGACGTTCCCATCAAAAGCACAACTAAAGCAAACAAAAGCCAATCATTCTTTTCTAATGCATCTCAAGATATCTCTGTTGTGAAGGTTACTGGGATATTTGTCTTTGATCTGCTAGAGAACCACAGTGAATTTCGGGAAAGAGAGGCTGGAGTCAGCTGGGGTATGTAGAATTAGACAGTTGGTACTTCTTGACAGCAGGAATCTCATACCCCAGAAATAAAGTTCTGAGTTGCGGAAAGTCTGTAAGTCTTATTACCATGAAAAAAAGTTTCAAAATGTGAACAAGTTCCATCTATCTCAATTGGGAACAGACAACGAAGCTTGATCACAATTTAATTGTTAATGTTCTTATGCGGCAGACTGCACTACAGATACATTGGCTTGCTTCTGATATACAAAGCTCAGAGCTGGTCTAATCTTAGGAATGTGAAGCTCCATAAGGGCCAATTTGTGCTGCTAAGAAGCAGCCTAAATATATGCAGAATTTGATGCAACTAATGCTGAAGAGCATCTGATAGTCAAGTTAGTTTGTTTAAAGGTAGCTTGGGTATGTCCACTGCAGTAGATGTACCCCAGGAAAATGATACTTTAAAAATCTGCACAGTCTGCTAAACTGTATCTCATTTTGTATTCACAATTAATTTGGACTTGGGTAGTTGTGAGTGCATGAGCACTCCTAAACCTCCAGTACAGTAGACTACAGCAGAAGAACTTTTGCTGCTATAGCTTTACCATGTGTCTGTGTCAGCAGAGTCCTCTGAAAAGAGATGTAGGAGGTTTTCTGGCAGGAAGCTGTGTCACCTTTCCAAATGACATAAGTTAAGCCAACAAAAGCATTCTTCTGTTGGAATAGCAATGAAAAAATGGCACCAGAGGTTTCGCTAACATAGTTATCTTGGCTGGGGTGGGGAAGGACTTTTTCAAGCTCTTAGTTCATACATCTTTGCCAGCAAAACCTTACGCTGTAGATGATGTCTTTGCTTTATTTGGTTTACCTGGATTTCTGAAGCACTGGATAGCTATTTGAGTGTCATGCCTAGATAAAAATAAAATAAAACTACATTGTAAACTGCCAATCTTAATCAGGACTATCCAGTGTCATGACTGTATGAAAGTTCAAAGTGCTTTAGCATCAAGAAAGATAAGATTTACCCAGAATACAAAACAGAGGTGTTTCTGCATGAAATTAGGAAGGCACTCATCCTGTTGCTCCAAACTTAAGAGCCTGGGCTCACTTTTGCGCAAACAGCATTTCACAGCCTCTCGTGTGCTCAGAGCATGGGAAAATCACAAGCTATCATTTCAGACAAAATTCTTTGTTTAAACATATGTTTGGTGCTAGATTTTTATTTTGATGTTGCAGCTATTGTGGACACATCTTAACATCATTTAAAAAGAGTAGTTGGTGTACAGTTGACCACTAGTGGTGATGTACGACTGACATTTTATCAGAGGTGTCCAGTCGTATTTAAGCTAGGTGCTGTATCATGTTTAAGCTGTATCAGTGAGCAAGTATTAGCTAGGAAGTTTTCAAACACCACCGGCTGTCTTACTGTTGACAGGAATTTTAGGAAGCTCCAAACTACAGAGTCTAAGGGTTCAGACACATGATTGAGTTATGGTGACTTCACCAGTTGCCGCCTGTCAGATTAGCCATTAGTAACTTGCAGCTTTTAAAGGCTCTGTTAAATGGTGACAGCAGTTACAAGCTGGACTGTTGATGCTGTGACCAACCTCAGCCATCTGGTCTACCCATCTAGGGATGTGACTGCTCCAGGGCAGAGATACTCATCTGCTCCTGAGTCAGCTACTGTACCGCCACAGTTTTCAGCCCAAGGGCTTCAACGCTGGTCAACATCTCCAAACTTGTTTCTCTGATTGATTTCAAGTCAATTAGGAAATGGTGCGGGACAGAAATAAACTCCTCTTACATTGCAATAAAAGTTCTTCCTAAGGTACTTGCCTGCATTTAACTAAACTTTTTTTTTTAAATTACATTAGACCAGCTTTCCTGTATTTAAAATATCAGTATTTGTACAATATAGATCAATCAAACAAATCTTTTAATCTAAGCCTGTCCGGTTAGACTCTTCCATTGGATCACCTTTGGTATAAAAACTAAAAAGCCTTGAAGCAGAATACGCAAGTTCCTGGATTTTACTTATTTAGATTAAGATAAATACAATTTAGAGCTCTTAATTATTTGTGATGACAAAACCAGTTAAGATAAACAGTTTCTGAAAATTTGTATGGAATAAAATCATTAATACACAAGGCTCAAAATGATATGATACAAGGGACTAGGGTTTTGTTTTGATAGTTTACCATCACTGAGATAATGGCTCATATCTAATGAAAAATGTGTCCTCAAGAAAGTTATGATAGTAATTTTCTCATGCGTTTTAATAAAAGTGTAAATCTAGAACTCAGTTTAAAAGCAAACAATCATACTAGTGAAAAGAATGCAAAATGACCAAATAAGTGCAATTAATAACTGTTTTTATGCTTTAAGTATCATATCCAACAGGGTAAAATAGTTTGCTACTATGAGAATGGTCCTTTTACTATTGCTTTAAGCAAATGCCATGCCAGATTAAGAATGTTAGTTGAGAAAAGACTACGTATTTATTTAAGAAGTTGATTCTGTTTTATCGTATGTGTAAGTGTACACAAACATATCAGCATACGTATTAATTTTTCTAAAAAGGCCAAACTAAAAAAAAGATCTGGAGAAAAGCTGAGTGTTATGCTCAACACCTCACAGATGGACATGAAGTTTAACGCCCTTGTTATTTAAACAGAGACAGCTGGATTTCCACTACAGTAACAGGATAAGACAACATTCACTCTTCCTGTACTTTGAAGCTTCAGCTTCGATTCTTATAACCTTTGAGTAACTTCAGGAAGGAAAAGTCTCTCCACAGGCAAGATCTCTGAGCGAGAGGGTATGTAAACTGAAACTTCTGGGGTCACATAAACTCATGAAGATAACTGTCTTTGCAGTTAGGGAATGGCAAGTTATGATTTATTATTACAGGCAACCAAAAAAAAGAGTAGTAACAACTTTGCTTCTCTTTCCTATTAAAATGATGCTGCCACATACACACTCCTTCACCAAAAAAGTGTGTGTATGTGTGCTAGCAAACCAAATTAAACCAAACACACCATAATATTACTGACATCTCCAAAATCCGAATAAACAGTAAACCAGAAAAGGAAATACTGAATAATTTTTTATCAGACCTCTTTGTCGGACATCAGACATGCTATCAGGTATCAACCAACCTTGCCCAGCCAGGTGTGTGATGGAGAAATAACAGCAAAGTTAAGAAGGTACTACGGAAGAGAAAATCTTTCCTAGACACACCGGCTTTTGAAGCAGTCTGAAGGACATATAACTAATCTAACACGACAAATGATTCAGATAAAGATCTTCCAGTTGAGAATACTGAACAGACCCATATAAATATTACACATTTATAATTAAACGTCTGGTCTATGCCCTGAGCCTGCAACAGTCACGTACCGCTATACTGTTGAAAGGAATACATACTCCAAGATACTGTGCACGGACCCACTTTCCCTAACTTCTGGAGAGCTACAGGTACTGTTACAACAGTTACTTCAATTCTGGCAGGTCTGCACATAGAAACGGAGCGTGGGACCAGGCAGCTACCTCACTGCACTGAACGCCATGCGCACTGTGACACCAGCTACACCCAAGTCAGCCGTAAAGTCAGGAGTGGCAACATAAACTGAAGTATCAGTAGTGGCAATAGCTTACCATACTCTCTATAGATTATTAAAGGAATCTGCTCTTTTCATGTTTTTTCTGTAAGCCTGCTTACTGATCTTGGGCCAGCCTGGTCATCTCTCCATGCCCCAGCTTGTGCATATGATTTACTGCTGAACAATGCTACAAGACAACTGTATATTACTATCTCTGCACTGCCCTCAATATGAACCAGTTAATCAAATACCAGAAATCATACTCAAGTATTTATGACATGTGCATACATTATTAGTCAGAGAAATTATACCAGGTAGTGATGAGTCAACAGAAGCAAGACGACTGTCATTTCTTAGAATAATGAATGCTGTTGTGCCTAAATTTCAGGACAATGGATGCTTCATAAAAGCATTAAAAAATCCTAGGTTCTCATTTCGGAAGGTACTCATTTATCATGTGGATTTTTTCTTCAGTGAATGTAAAATAACCTATACTCTCGTATTCACAAGCATTGAAGAGATACTTGAGCATGAAAAGGCAGTGCTTATTTATTTTCTCACTTGTTAGGAACTGAAGATCAGAGTCTATCTATGGTGGTTATACTGAGGTTGCCAATTCAAGCCTTCTATGTAGTTCTCAGTCAGCGATCAAGCTGTGCAGGGTGACTCCTGTACCCAGGATACATTAGTAGGTGTCTGTGTACGGATAGTACTAGGCAATCCTCATCTCTCACTGCAGGGGCAAGCAAGCTAGGCAAGGCTCCTGAGACTAATGTCCCTTGGTCACTGTGCAGGATCACAAGAAACTGCCTTATCCTATAACAGTGGGATCTCAGGGCAGCTCATCTGTGCAGCATTCCCAGAGCCACTTCTCTCCTCCAAAAGATCGAATTTATAGTACAAAACCTGGGCTGCAGCCTGTAGGATCAAGGAGATCGGCCATCCCTGCACTGAACTCCAAGCGATGTCTGCTAAACTTTCTACAACGCACTCTCCGAAGTTTCTGGTGTACTTTGAAAAAAGGCCTACTGAGGATTTAACTGCTTATCCATCTTTTTAAGCTAAGAGCTCATCATTTTCAACTTAACAATCCCACTTCAAAATTTTTTTCACAGATACTGTGGAAGGCAAAAGACACTGTGTGAAATCCACAAATTCTGGCCCTCATAAGTAACAATTCAAAATGTTAAAAACATGGGGTAAGGTAGAATGTCAATCTCTGTTTTCCACAGCATTTCATGCCTGCTTTGTGCTACATATCTACCAAATGATAAGCTCCTTGAAAGAGAATCATTTTTCCTTTTGTTTGGCTCTGAACACACAGTTGGAAGTTCAAGCATCTAACATACAGAGAAGCATTCTTGCATGCGCTTTGCCTAATTTTAAAATAAGTTAAACAGAATATACATAATAGCCATTTAGTTAGATCAAAGGCAGCTGGAGCCACCCCTGGTGTTAATTTCCAAACCATTACACATCACTAGCAAGATATTCCACATGATTCTCTAAGTTGAATAAGCTAATACTATAACCAAAAGCAATTGTGAGTTTTACTTCTTCTTCTTTTTGTTCAAGGTCCTGTTAAATAACCAAACACACCTGGATAGGGTTCCTACTTCTTTATTTCACAACCAATATCATTACCACACTGCAATTTCTGGTTTGTTAGTTTTTCAGAGTAGAGTGGGGTCCAAAGAATAACTCCAAATCAACAGGAATTCTATTCTATTTGGCTATACTATATCAAAGGTCAAAAATCACCACGTAATTTGATTACAATGCTAAATAGTGTTTACAGCTCCCATCTCTGGGGAGGAGCTGGGAGCCACAAGTGTGGAGCGTGGTTAACACACACCTTGTTGTTTCGGCCTGTCCTATTCTATAGACAAGATTTTGATCATATTTCCTGTACGTGGATAGATAAGCATACTTATCTGTCCTGCACTCGGACAGAGAAGCTTAAAGGCTTCTGTATACTTTGGGGGGGAGGGGGAGAGGTGTACTAATTTAAGCATATAGTTTCTAGTACTGTAGAACTTTACAAACACATACAGTCAAATCAGGGCAGACCCCTATAGTGGATGCAGTTACAGCCATATAGAGGTGTTTTTAAGCTAAACCAATAAGCATCTTTATACCAGGGTAAATGCCTCCATAGGCGGTTGTACCCGTTTAACTAAACTGGTTTCCAAACTGATAGTTAAACTCATACAAAACTGAGTATAGACAAACCTTATTCTTTTCGACGCTGCCCTAGACCAAGGCAAGTTTGCCTACTCCTGGAGCTCTTTCAGTGAGGTCTCAAAATAGAGAAGGCCTGAGGTAACAGCTGGAATAAAATCAGGTTCCCCAGTGGAAAGAGAGTGAAGGTTCACACCACACTTGAAAGGAAGCTTTCGTGAGCTTAACAACAGCTGTGCCGTCAATGTTTTGAGTTTAATTTTTTTTTTCCTGTAACCTTTGTATGAACTTTTAAAATGAATGGCTTTGCTTTATAAACCTTCACTCTTGGATGGAACAACCCCATGAAGCTGGCAGTCCCTTTCACCCTTGCCCCTTATATTGCTAACCTTAGATTCCCCCTGTGCTAACACGGCCAGAGATGCAGGTGCAAGTAAGCTCGAGCAAAACATTTTGAACAGCCTACAAAATATCCTGTTGCTAGGAGGAGGAAATGGAAAGACAAAGCTCTTTCAGGAGCTCAGAGCGCCTGAACTTTCCAACGGGACACGGAGACTGTGTCTAGTTCTGCATATTTCCAAGATGCTTGACTTTGATATTGTAACATGATCAGATGTGGAAGGCATATTTTGGATCATTATTATAAATACCTCATTTGAATTTTTTTTCCTCACTTGCTGTGGTTTCTGAAGGCAATCACGTTATTTCATAAGCCAAGTAGCTTGATTGTTGAAGTAGAGGGAAGTGAAAATAGTGGCAAAAAAATCCCAAACCCAAATCATTCTCACCAAAAGTAGATAATGAATGCATGTTGTGGCATACAGGTTTTATTGGCATACTTTTTCAGATTCAGCTTTAAAGCTGAAGTCATAAATGTGTTAGGAAGATCATTTTTAATACTAAGATGCCTGGAATTGAAGTTTTCCAAAGAACAAAGCTCCGCACCGACCCCATTCTAGATGTGAACAAGTATCTTGGGTCCGAATGTGTGAGCAGTAACTCACTTCCCCGCACCTCACCAACTTCTCGGTATGACTTAGAAGCCCCACTGTTACTGTGGTCATCATTTCTTGTTTCCTCTAAAATTTTTCCTTTCTAAAGGAATTGGCTGGAACAATTATCTTCGTCAGCACCAAATCCTTCTCTCTCCTTACTTATCGCAAGAATCTTCGATCCTCCAATCCCCAACAACTGCCCTGAAAACAGTAGGCGTAGCATAGGACAGTAGATCCTACTGTCCTAAAGGAAAGGTAGCAGATAAAATAACAGGTACATGTAGAAAACTTCAGCTTTGCAAAGGATCATGTAAAAATCCACTTGCGGAGGAAAAACAAAATGTGGTCTTTAAATCCACTGGGATTCAGGAATGAAGTGCTAGTACAGAATAGCCTTGTTCTGGTAGTCGTGCTGACATCTAATGCACCTTGAAAGAATCATGTCCATCAGAAAACAGAGACGAGGCCACTTTCTTTTAGGACATGTTCAGAACAGAAGAGACTGGGGCCAGTGCAGCTCAACTGTTATACGTATCTGACCAATTATTAGTATATTTACCTAGCACTAAAAGCCCTCTCTGTCTTTCCTGTCTGCCACTGATTAATCTGTGATAATACACCATAAGAAATTAAGTCAGAAGATCAGAGAAGGGAAGGCAAGAGGAAGCATGGACTTTGTACCTAGTACAGTCACACAGGATGGGAGAGTCTTAAAATCTGGTCTGCGGTCCCACAGCCATATACTTTATCCAGTTCATATTCAGCCTACACATGTATTCGATTTTCCCAGGTTGAGGCGGTATCAACAAAGTTCCAGAAAACTTTGTGAAAGTAATAAAGTTATGAAAGTAATAAGGTTGATGTGAACTGTCTAATCAAACAAGGCTTTATTTAAGACTGATGAAATATCTAGTTCTGCTTTGTGTACAAAAACATCTACAGCAACATATATGCAGTATGCCTGCTGTGTCAAAAGAAATACTAAGAGTTTTTTCTTTAGTTAATTTTTGGGGAAAAAAAAACATAGTTTATTAATGGTTGTGTGTATCCCTGTGGATGCATACGCAGCTCTAAATTGTCGAAGTGATTTCCACAGAACTACTCAAAGTACGTATGCTAGACAGTTATTGTTTCAGGTTCATGTATTAATGAACCAGAAATTATATTCATTTTACACAGCTAGTGTCCTCTAGCACTCCCCTAACTGAAGGAAAATAACACCAAAACACTGATAAGAGCAAAATCTTTAAACCTGACATTTAAATATGTGATGGCAAACACTCGGAAAAGGTAGCACTAGAAAATGTACACTCAGAAAGGTTCTTTTGCATGTACAGGAAAATTTTCTCTGTTCTCTTTGGTTTTCAGTATTTCATTTTATAACACTCTTCTAACATTTCTCTGGGCACATTCCAGTGAAAGAACTCAAGTACAAAGTCTACCAAAGTTGCAGTCTCATAGCTTCCACAGCATTAACGCAGCACTAAAACTATCAATAAAATGTTTTCACACTCTATTTCTCAAAATCAATCTTGCTAATACAGTATGATATTTCTTCTAAGATGAACAAATTTAGTAATTTTCTTTTTACTTCTCATTTTGTGCAATTATGATTATATCTATTTAAGCCTAATATGGAAATAAATTGGACTGATACCATGCAACTCAAATTAAGAAATACTAGTCCAGCTCTTGAGAAAGCTGGTAACAATTTTTTATGAAGCAATGCCAGTGAGAAGTGATACTGACAGTACTGGAAAGTAAGATCTTCTCTTTAAGCTCAGAGCAGCTGTGATAGTGCAGTTCAGCCGCACTGCTCCACTCCCTTATTAAAATTGTTTTCTGGAAAAAACAAAACAAAACAAAACAAAACAACCCAAACCCTTCAGCCTGTAAGCCCGTAGCTTATTCCTGTGTGAACAGTCTCAGTTGAGACTCCCAACACAACTGCTAATAGCGATTTTCACTAGACATTGGATATAGATCACTAATGCATTTCACAAAGACTACTGAAAAGCCATCAGCTGGGAACAGCTTTTGGTCACTACTAAACAGGGGGCAGATTTGAACCAGTGACCTAGAAGTGAAAGACTTTGTAATCTGATTACCAATCCCTTGAGCCATCCCATCCCTCCCCTTTTCTTTTTTACTGATAAGAGAAAAAGAGTCTTATTACCTAAGCAACTTTTGTAGCCTGTTAGCAATGCAAAAGCTTTCATTTAGTGCTTAAAAAGGAAAGTCTCATGGGCACGCTTATTAGCCCATCTCAAGCACAGACTCTGTATTATTTTTCCCTATTAATTTCAAAATAAATGTATTGGTATAAAAGTGTAGCACAATGCTTTTTCTGATAATGATTTATAGTAAAGTTCTTGCTGATTAAAATAGGTGCTGATGAGAGGTTTTTACATAGTTGTGGAGTCAACAGATCCCTTACTGGCAAATGAAGAGACAACATGTTCCTTTTGTCAGCAAATACTCCAAAGAATTCAAACACATTACTAAGGTATGGTACATACCACAGATGATAAGCATCTAAATTGCTTGTTCTTCATCTATAAATCATATTTTTAAACAAACCGAAAAATCAGTTTTCCTGTTCAGAAGCAGGAGTGTTTGGTAAGTATTATAGTTTCATTATAAAATATTATTTTAATGTGCTAACGTGATCTTGCGACTATGCCAAAATCTGTTTAAACAGTGTTGAACATTAGCCTGTCTGACATGATGAAGCTATTGTTTCTCCTTTTCCTTCTCGGTCCTCTTCTCAAGACCCTCAGGAAGAAATCTGAGAGACCTTTTCTGCCAGTTTCCTACTTTTTTTAACAGACATTGTGGCCTGCGCATTAACACCGCTTCCTTTGGCTTGAGGTAATAAACGATTAGCTACAGCATAGTGGTGTGGCGTTCATGTTATTCTTTGCTGTACTACACTCCGCCAATGTCTCAAAAATTAATGCAAGTGTATTACGATCTGAAATTAACTTTTTATAGCCATAAGCAACATCCTGCTAGGAGGGGAAAAATCCTATTATAGCAGTTCTGGCATCTCACTGCATGTAGACTGTTAGTACTACCAAAATAAGATTTCAAATTATAAAATGGTGAATACAAAAAGAGCTGTTCCATATTGATTAAACTTTTCTTTTCTTTTTTTTTTTTGCTTACGAACCGATAAAGCAAAACTAGGTAATGCCTGTTCGGTTAAATGACATATCTATTACTAAAGATTAGGTAGGAACTGAGACTGTCCAGGACTACTGTATTGTTATATAGAAACATTTAGAAAACCCTACATATTTATAATCAACATGCTATACTATCCTCTAGAGTTGTGCAATAACTTCTTGGAGGATTTTTCATAAAATTCTACACACAGATAATACTGTAATGTTTAAAAAATATATTGCTAACAACTAAAATGGTTCAAAATCACTGTGACATTTCGAAAAGATCGTGCTGGTCTAAAACAATATATTTTCAATTCACTCTGTCTGCACAAAATACAATCCATTGTTTTATTAACTTGCCTCTTCATGGCTGTGAGTTCTGGCTAAGACAGTATTTTAGACGTTTCTTAAAAAATTACATTTCCTGCGCAAGAAAATCATTAAGTTTTAACCAGCCAAAAATTAGAACTTATATGTGGAAAAACCTTTAGTTACACTGAATGCCCATCACCTTGACTAACAGGGCGTTTGCAGGGCTCAGCCATAGCAGCTGTTAACTACGCACATTTATGAATACTTTGTTCCACTCAGTGGGAGAAAATCTGTACACCAACTGAAAGGCAGCAACAGTTAACCAGATAGCAATATTTACGCTAAACACTGGGAAGGCAGAACAAAAAATGTACCAGATTTGACACAGGGCCCAATCTCAAAGTCAGTGGATAAAGGATCCAACTTTTGGCAAATGCCATCACAGTTTAAGCAACGAAAGGTGCTTTAAACCACAAGACCTAATCTCTTGAACTGCAGTACTGGAATTTCATACCTAAGAAAAACGTCCTATCTGCATAGAATACAACATTCATTAAAAAGCTTTGCTGACTACAGAAGACACAAATGAGCTAATAGCAACATTTGCTCTCTTCTGATTGAACTTGGACTTTATTATTTCGATAACATGTCTAATAGTGATACAAATTTTCTGATGTTTGTGAAATAATTCCTGCTCTTATTAAATCAGACTAATCTGACTACTCAAATCCATTTTCAAATCCCATCCAAAACAGCACTATTAAAGGAGTTCATGAATAGAAAAAAGCATTTAAACCTAAACAGTGAGTCGGTGATTTAGCATACTGGAATTAGTGAAAATTTTTTCCAAGCATCATGTAATTGATATATATTTTACACATACTGAAGATGCACTTTTTAAACTTCCTATTCTTGTCCTCTGCTTATCTTTCTCTTGACCTTTGTTCAAGTAAATCACCCTAACTCCTCGGTACTCTCTCTCACTTGTTTCTAAAGCTGTTCATCACACTCGCTGGCGAGGAGCACAGCTGGCAAGGGATCTAAACCTCATCACAGGACAAACTTAGCCTTCTGGCTTTGCCAAGAATGACATTTCAAGTTAAAAAAAAAATTGTTACTGTATGGGACATTTGATTCTGTATTTGTTTGTAAGTACAAATGACTCCACCCATTATATTAACACTGCATGTAGACACTAGACTAAAAACAAAACAACAGTGAATCAAACAGCCTAGAATTTCTTAATAAGAATTCAATTGTTAATTAAAGTAAGATTACAGAATTCAGCTGAGTTGTACGCGCTGTCCCAGCAGAGGGCTGCAACGGAGGATAAGCAGTGCCCCCTAGCGACCGCCGCTACGGAGGAGACCCGAAGGCGAGCAACACTGATGGGGGACCGTAGGAGAGGGAACACGCTATGAATATGCATGCCTGTGAGCAGATGTATTATACATGTGCATGTGTGTGTGCACATCTACAGACATGCTTCCCTACACGCGTGTACGCCTTCCAATATATTCATCTTACACACGGATACAGAAGCTATAGCATATACTTACACGCCGGGTGCATATACCTGAGTGTACGTGTGCGCACGCGCGTGTGTATTCACTTATTTATTATTTTATGCTCATGTATATACACACACGCACGCGCACACACAGGCACACACAGCGCCTGACACGGCCAAGATGTCTTTAATGTTCCAGGCAGCTCAGAAAAACATTTCCACACAGAGCAGCAGGCCATGCATGAAAGCGGGTGTCAGAAAGCCCAGCAGAATCACTCACTGTGAAGATGTCTAATAGGAACTGCTGAATACACAATACAGGCAGCCTGGGCTGAATGACTAAATTGGAACGGCCAGAACGCAGTCAGAAGGTTTGGAATCAATCAGAAATTATAATTAAACCTGTAATGAGTGTTTTGACATTTTCCCCCCTTTTTTTGTTAATTGGAGGTTAACACTATTTAGACTTTATTACGGTCCAGTATCAACAATTTTATAATATAACTTCTATGCCTTCTAGCAAATTACCTCAAACTTTACTCCTTCGATCTAAAAATAGTCCATTAACACTCAAAAATTTACCTCTAACAGCAAAAATGCTGTAAAACTTCAGTATGTATTTTATTTAACCTGAAATTACAATGAAGTCATGCTAGGTTTGTTTAATTTTTCATTTTACTGCATAAACATTTGACAAAGAGAGAAAGCTATCTGTTCATCTTGTGAATGATGGTATACGTCATATGTTCATTAGCATTCACATCTTCCGTGAAGTACAGGCAATAAAATAAGGAAACAAAGACAAAAGATAAAAAGAGTGATACAAGATGGCACCAGTTACAGGTGCATGGAAAAAGCCTCGAACATTATAAAAAGACATATATGAGATGTCAAATAAGCTATTCTTATATTAACGTAAAAAAAAAAAAAGAAGCCTGACAGGACTGCCCAATTTCATTTGCATAAAAAGTGCAAGTGACTATTTATAAATATATTCAGAACACAAGATGTTTGTATCCTGTGTTTCCATGTAAAGCATTAATAGACATTTATTCCCATCCTTGCATTTTAAAAAGCAATGTACATAATTAGGCTTTTACGAAAAGATTACAATGTGCATTATAAATTGATTCGTGTTTAAAGTGAAGAAGGCAAAAATGCATTAGTTTAAGAGACAAATGACTGGAAATGCAATGTTCAGAATGACAGTAGATACGTATTTAGACACCTTACAATAACTATTAGGGTACAATTGCAGATGAAACTTTAATTGCATAAGATTCATTAAAATCTCTAAAAGGCACATACACATTTAGGCTTAGTTTGAGTATGTAGTCATAAAAATAATTTGAAAGTTTTTGTCCTTAGATTTTTGCACAATTTAACATTCCAAAAAAGTGAGCAATAGCAACTGAAATAATTTAACTATATTTTACAGCAGATTGTTGTATCCATGATGATTACCAATAAGTATTTTTTCATAGACTTCCAGCACTGTCACCCAGAGAACCCATCCCAAACTCCAGAACAGCTCAATTCAGCACAAAACTGTTTGAAAGGCTGAAGGAGAAAGCACAGTTATATATTACAGATCTAAGGAGATTTTTATTGCTATTTTTCTCTTTCTGACATAGAGCCAAAGATATTAACAACTATTTTAAGGAACAGAAGAAAAGACAAGGTTGCTTGCCATAACGCTGCTTGATCCCTTGTGCCAGAGCATCTCAACCTACTGCAGAAAACGTGACAAAGGGTTCCACTTCATATCAGTCACCAAAAGTTTTTTTTGGAAAAGAGCATTTATAATTTATCCTAACTTTAAGCTGCGCACTGTTCATTTGAGGACTGTTAGAGCATTTACAAGGCATATCCACTGTGGGTGAGTGTGCAGGCATGTGTGTTGCGTGAATGACACCAGCAAAAGAAAAGCAGGCACCAAGTCCCAGAGCCTGACCTCACCTCGGGATTATTCATTATCTCTGTATTACAAGGAAGGTTTAAATCAAAATGGAGGCTTTTTTACGACCTGGATACATCCGCTGTTTAAAGCGTGCGACTGCGGCGTGCTGCCTCAGTCGAGGAGAGCCAGGGAAGGACTCCCCAGTGCCAGGCGAGGGTGTGCACAGCGTGGTGGCTGCTGCCGGGCAGGAGCACAAAGTTTCACTTGGGATACAGCTGGGTGCAAGTGCAATGATTGACGGGGAGTGTGTCAATGTGTAAGAGGTCAGGGGGAAGCGGGGAGGACTGAAACCCACCTCCTACATTATCAGCATCAATAGGTCTTTGATGTTATAGAAATTACTGTGCTAAAACTTATTAAGAATTTGACACCAACAATAGGTAATACGTGCAATCGCAGGGGGAGATAGATACAGAGAGAGACGTACAGAACGGTAAACTGTAGCCTATGCATGTATTTATTTGGCTTACTGAATGCATGTGAATGCTTTTTCCTGTGGGAAGCATCTCCTGAACTACCTATTTGAATTAGAAATGTTTGTTTAAACTGTAGAAAGTTACTTTATTATGTACAAAAGAGAAGCAGAAGGCAGAAAGATTTTTTCTTTCACAATAAGGTATCTTAAGGAATCTGTATTATATAACTGATTTTAATCTTGTGCAGTTACAAAATATAGACTTGCTATCCCCTTCCATAGATTCATGAAATCTACCAAATATAGTGATATGGAAATTTCTTTTTGCTATAGCACTTGCTTCATAATTACAGAGGGAAAAACTTCACTTAGATTGTACTTAGCAGAATGCTTCAAAATATAAAAATATATTGAGTACGTACAAAAGAAGTGCAATCCAAGGTAATGCATATAATATTTTCGGTGTTTTGCAATAAAATGCAGATTTTCCCAACAAAATAAGGATTTAGCCTCCACTTAAATAGGACAACTGTTACTTATTTCTGGAGAAAGAAAAGCAGTGGGAAATATATAAGACTTTACAGAGCAGGATGATTCTAATTGTTTTGTCTTTATTATGCACTATTCTTATGAACGGCACCACCCATTACCCTTTCAGCAATAAAGTAGGGCTGAAATGATGGCCCCACTAACTCTGGTGCTATGCAGTCTATCTATATCATATCCAGTCTTTTCTCAAAATAGGAACATGACAGAAAACCAGCATTTGTGGAGTAAAACCTATGAAGCTCTATCAATTCCTTTTTCATAGTGCTGCACCAGATGACAATTATCTAGGAGGTCTTGATTAAGCGGTTAAACACTCCATTTTATGTAAAAAAAAAATAGGGTAAGGAAACTTTAATGTCAAATCATAGCTCTCTTCTTTTTAAAAATATACTAGAGTATCTCCCGTGTGATGGAAGTTTGCCAGTGAGATCATCAAAAGCTTTTGAGTGAAAGGCAGATACCACATATGAAGTGCAGAGAACAGAATTTTTCAGGTGGGAATGAAGTAGTGAAAAACATTTTTTTAATTGCTACAGGATATCTGTCATATTAGCAATACCTGGAATTTGAAAATATCTCCCTAGCAAAATAACACAGAACCACCATTTACCTTTAGTAACATGCTTGAAAAATGAAACTGTCTTAGTGACCCAGAGGAGAGATGACATTTCAGTCATTCCTTGTTATTTTTTGAATGTTATAATACTATGTTTTCAACATCAAAAATGAAAAACACAAACATTGGCATTTCATTCTTTATATACTTATTTGGATAACATTAGCCTGAAAAATACTACTTCTTGCCATAAAATTTATATCTTTCATAGTAAAACTTAAAAATAGGGGTTTGTACATTTTACAGCTCTTACTCAGACCTTATCAGTAAAAGGCCTCTCTTGTATGCTTGATGTTGAAGATTCCCAACAAATCAACCAATTATTAAAACCTGTTTAAAACACTTATTTCAACACATGCAGAACATCACTTGTGGCTGCAAATATCTGCTGGGAAAATCTCACTATATACTATCCGTGAAGGGTATCACAGACTCTAGAAGTATCTATGTATGTCTTCATCATATTTTTCTAATTCTTCCACTTTGTTTAACAACACAATGTTAGTGGTGCTACGAATACTTTTTCCAGAAAGTATTTTTACCTGAAATAAGAGATTAGATTTCTTTTCCTCATTTTAACACACAATTCTGTTCTGCCCTTCCTTTCTCAAAACTGGAACAGTTTGCTAAAGATCTCTTTTACCACCACCTATTTGTGGGGTTTTATTGTCTACATAGCTTACACATACAACTAAGTACCCGCATTTGCCTTCAACTGAATAACCACATAATGGACTGCTACAAGATACTCAGACTCTTCTTTTATTTCAGAATTAAAAAGCAAGTTCCATTCCTTGCTTAAGAGATTAGTTCACACTTAGCAAGTGCCTATCTTGTATGTTCATTGATTCAAACACCAGGAAAAGACAGCTTATAAAAAGTTAAATTGATGCTGACTCACAATCTGTGCACAATGCAGACACAATATTTATACCATTTACAAGGAATACTGTTATATGTAATAAAATAGTTATCAGTATTAACATGCACTGTGTGAGATCACTTGCATACTAAAACCAAAAAGAATATGTTTCCAGTTACTACCCAACTTTGTTTTACTATAGGATTTTGAAATCTGTATTTGTATGCTCATCTTCTATACTACTGGCAGCTTAGAATTCATCATAGATACAAAACTCAGCAAAGATCCTCTGTACAAATAGGTCAACACATTCTTTTGCGATTTTAATAATGGTCTGTCCTATTACATTTGTTATTCATATAGAATAAGGACAGACAATTTTTAGGTATTATATAGCTTTCTTCTGGAATATTAGCTTTGTGGCTTTGAGAGGCCATTTTCTAAAGATCCTAATAGTCAAATGACATCTTGGGAAATGTTACATTCTCATTGCATTTGCATGATAATGAAGATGAAATTTCATATACGCTACCTGAATTATACTTATCTAAGTTTTGTTTTACTGAATGACCAAAGGAATATGTTTCCCTAAGCCAAAGCATTGCAATACAATGCAATACATTATTGCCTCTGTGAAAGACACGAAACTATAATCCGAGTGATAAAAAAGGTGTAATTTATGTAATAGTGTTAATATGATTTCAGCTGTGTATCTCTGAATACTTATTTCCTTTGAAGAAAATTCTACAGCATCTACAAAAAAATCCATTGTAAATTTTTACAGAATTATCAAGGAATAACTCTGTGATGTTCAGCGCTTTATAGGAGAGGAACACTATCATAACATTTTATTTTTCAACAACATGCACAACCTATCACAAGCTTGGTAAAGTTCACATGTCAGTTTATACGCTAGAAATGAATCACCCTTCAGGTACAACCACATTTCACCTGAACCTACAGGAAAGTCCACGAGTCAAATCATTTTCTTACCACAGAAACATGTTCAACGGATTACAATAATGGGCATCTCTTCCATAATTAGACACGTAGGCAAATATCTGGCTCTGAGAAATTCCAAGTGTGAATTTACTAGCTACTGAATATGGATTGTTAATGCAGGAAACATTCAAAAGCTCCGTCCTTTACAAGGGTAAGTCAAGAACCTGGCTCTCAAACCTGCGTTCTGAAAGTCAGCCAGTGACACATCACTACTGTAACAATTAGGACGTTATAGAAAGTATTTGTCTGCTCTGATCAACACAGAGCTGATCGATCATCAGTCTATTTAGCAATTTAATATTATCTACATGATTCACTTCGAAGTACAGCTCTAGAAAACCAAAATCTGACTACAGTTTTATTCTGAAGATGTAATTTTTTAGTAATTTTTTGCAAGACTGAAGAAAATGTAGTACAAAACCACACACGTCACAAACTAATAATGTTAATCTAAGCAAAGATACCCGCACAGACAGTCTTAGATTAAATCTCCATTTATAATTGCTAACTCTTTGAAGAGAGCGCAGTTTTGATTTTTGCTGGAAGCTATAGGCATTGTTTTAAAAAGTAGCACAGAATAAGTGGTATACATAATGGCAATTTTATTCAACATAATTTTTCAAAATATTCCAGTCTATCCTGCACTAGAACTGCAGAAACACATCCAAATTAAAAAAAAAAAAAAAAGGAAAAAAAAGGAAAAAGAAAAAAGATACTTATCCCAGAAAAAAAAAAGGCCTATACTCAAAGGAACATCTGAATAAAATTGAGACATCTGCAGTAAAGTTTTACCTTCTCCCTAGAATGTTTGAGATGAACTCAGTGTAACACTGTCTTCCAAGAAAAGACACAGTGATCAATGCAAGAACACATCAGGCTCCCTTGGACAGGCCAATCAATGCAAGAAAGAACCTTGCCCAGGGCCTTATGCAAATAGAAGCACGTCCTGCAACCCGGGGAGGGAACATGCGCAATAGATCAATGGCAGCTGAAAAACCTTACAGCTATATCAGCCTCAGACAGTAAATATATAATGATGAATCCCTCACGCTTCCAGTGAACTCTTAAACTAGGTTATTTTCAACAGCTGGTTTAAAAATCTTCCAGGGCTGTACACCGCAGCAGTGAAGAAGTAAGCGAATTAAGGAGAGACGTTGTTGTTAAATTAACAACAATTTTAAGTTTGAGAAAATATAATTTAGGTATTTTAGCATCTTCCAAAATGCTGAAAGTTATGTACGAGCCTTTGCGATTTGACAGGGTAAGAACCAAGCGGGGGTGGCTGGGTTTTTGTGTTGTTATTTTGATATTTTTCTAAACTACTCAGCGAGGTAGAAAAATAAAAGGTTTATCGTTTACAAGAACTACAATAGCAGAGATCTAACATCACAATCATCATTCTGTTGATTGAAATTTACTCTGTCAAAGAATATAGCAATTATATTTCTTTCTCTCCTCAACTCTATTAGACTATATGTTAAAAGAATTCAAGAAAATACCAAGCTTCTAGGCAAAGCACCTGACAGATGTAACATTAATACTTCAAAAACATTTCCAAATTGAAATAAAACTTGGTAAGGTACACAAAGCAATATTCATGACCATAGGACCATAAAGGCTCACCAACTACTTGATGGTTAAGTAAAAACTGCTAAAATAGTAAGTCTTCCTACGGGAGACTGGTAAAAAAATGATTTCCTAAACATTATCCATCTTCTATTCTTGGGAAAGGGAGTGGGGAGAGAAGGGAGGAGGATGAAGGGACAAGCAAAAAAAAGCCTACAAAAACTTTTCCTCTTAAGAATCACTGCTTTTACAGATCACGAGCACCTCTTAACTTCATAAGACTCCTGTCAAACAGCTAGGGCCACACCAGTAGAAAATATAGTCCAGATATTGACAAGCAAATAAAATGGCTTGGCTTAATCAAGCTTGTAAAAACCTCATGCACTTTGTATCTTGATACCACACGGTTGAGATTTTTAATTACATTTAATTTGCCTTAGAAGGTGGAAGAAACAGAAAAATAATTAAGCTATTTTTTATGTATTTATGAGCAAATTTTACTTCCACTTTCTGGTATCTTATATTAAAATCTCAGTTTAGTTCTGCAGCTTTAAAAGCACAATTGTCCCAATGAATACATGTGCAAAAGCTACTTATATATTTTCCCTTAATATCACATTCAAGTAAAGTCTTTAAATAGGATTATTTTAACATTTAAACACTGGTAGTCATGCTATTATTAATATTAAAATACTTTACTAATATACTGAGAGAGCTATGTAACACATCTTCACTAGATTAAAGAAAGGAAAGTTCTGGGATAAAATGCAAATTCCAGCTGCTTCTTATGCTACCACGGTTTTAGAGTTCTCTTCACCCGAAGTATGTTTGGATTCCTTTTACTCCATGTGGATTTGCAATGTCTAATATATTATTAACTTGCAGTTCCCTTGGCTGATCCACTAAACCGGGTCTTAAAGTCTTATAAAATCTCTACTGTTCCACACAAAAGCCATACATATACTTTTCACCATAATTAACATTTAAATTAACAGTAACACAATACACTTGTGTAGTCCTGTTGGCATAAGATCATGTCAGAGAAATAGGAAAAAGGATGAAATACCAGTAAAAGAACTTCCTTTTTTAAATGGTTTTTACCTTTAAAAAAAATCAGAATCTAAAACAGCCAAATATTTCAGATAAAAATCTATATGCACTGCAAAACCTGTCAGGGAATAATACACGTGATTTTTCCATTTTCTTCCTCATATAAACAAACTCAAAACTTCTCCTTTTCTGCTTTGTAAATGTTTATATATATATTTTAAAAAGAATGCAATCCTTTTACACTGATGATATCACATGTTGTATGATCTTGATTACTAAGCTGTTCTCCAAATTAATTTAGAGCAAATTAAGTAACACAACCTATAAATTTAAATAAAATGTCATTTTTTCATATTGTACCTGATGAATAAAATAGTAATCATGATGTTTGAACATCCAGTCAATCCAATGCCTGACCATTTATAGATGTAATTACCACATTTACACACATTAAATGGCATTCTAAAGACTTCACTTTCTTACTCAGGTATACTGCTCCTAGAAAAGAGGGAGAGGATCTCCAGAGGAGAGAGATCTGCAGAGGATGGGGTAAACCGAAAGGTGTACACCACAGAAAAAAGATGCATTTGCTGGTGAGACCTGGAAGCAGGTGGATTAAATAAAATCAAACAGGAAGATCTGCATTCATAAAAGATTTTAAAAGATTCAGAAGAGAACTTCTGAAATTCAACTTGAACTGGATGAAGAGCTAGTAAACTGGTACAGGAAAATAGAAGATGGGACTTTTTATTTATGCAGCCAAACTCAGCAGTAGGATGGTGCACATACCACGTGAGGAATTCAACATGGAGAGGGGAAAGGAAGTGAATCGAAATAGTCTGCATCACAGAAGTGGAGATACAAATATGATGCTCAATGTCAGGTACTTTTCTTGGAGGTTCGAGACAGAAAAAGCTTGTCTTTCTTTATATGGACTGTCCTGATGTTTGAAAGAGCTCTGATGAGGATGAAATGATTCAAACAGAAAACACCTCCAAGGAGGTGCACAGCTAGATATTACAGGTTCTACCTTTGAGAAGAATTTTGGCCAACCAGTATGGAAATTAATATCTAGTCAAGTAACTAATGAAAATCAGCAGGTCAGACAATACTAAGCAAACCTGAGTTCACATAAAGCAGTCGGTCAAGGGGAGTACATCCGCAACACATCAAGGAGATGAGTTATCAAATTTGCTAAGGCTATCTTAGTATTTTCAAAATACGGTGGAAAATCAGCGACATACTGTACGAAAACGAATGTTATGCCTCCAGCATAGTCACAAGCAGTGCCAGCCCTGCTCTCAGCCACCGCTGCAGGCACAGGCTGCCCAGGGGTCAGTGCCTAAGCACCAGGCAGCAGGGAGAGGTGGGCAGCTACCGATTAAGCTGTAATGCCACTGAGCACACTGGGGAAAAATACAGACAAAACACGGGCACCTTGCCAGTAATTTGCGTGCAGTCCACGCAATGAGGAAGGGGAAAAGCATCTTCATCAATCTGCTAGGACTTGGCAGGCTGGGTTTCTCCAGTGCTCTATAATGTGGCCCTGCACCTCCATGTGGCCCTACCCACATTTAGGACTAGTAGAGATTCATGCTTATCCAGAGTGGCAAAGGCATGGTATGAAGCCATCTTCTCCTCACTTTGCCCTTTGGGAGAGGCTGGGCCAGCAGGAAGATCCATAGGCCTCATCTCAGGAACCAGGATGCACTGGTTTGGTCGGGAAGGACCGCACCACTGTATTTCTTTCTTTCTGCCACATATATTTTGCTGAGTTGCCCTGGGTCTTGGAGAGCACTGTTTGGATGAATAGTATACTTCGCACATTTTCAAGACATTGTTTCGCACAGGCATTGTCGCATTAGCTTTGATAGATTCAAGAGCTGAAATTAATACCAGCAACTGAAAGGAGGAGTGACACATTCTTTGAACATGGTTCTATGCATTGGCTGCTAGGGTATTTTTAAAGATAGGATTTGAAATGAAAAATAAACTCAAACTGACTGGTAAGTATATGGTCTCATAGAATTTAAAACAGTTAAAATAATGCAGTAAAGGATACTAATAAAAAAGAATTTACTGAGCCAGAAGGAAGTTTCTAGTCAGATATAGGGATAGATGCCAAATATGGTTTTATTTAACACCTTCATTAATGATCTGGAATTAATTAAATTTGCAGGTGACATTAAATAGGGAGAAACTGCCAAGAGAAGTAAGGCATGAAAAAAATACAAAACGAGCTTCCAAGATTCATCCACTTGTAGCACAAAAGGGATCACTGTGACAATCTAGTTTGTCATCTTGTGTAACAAAGGCCAGAATGCAGCTAGATTTAATTTGGAAGAATGTGAGACAATATTGTTGGGAAAATAAAATCATCTATGACATTCCATACAACTGGAGAAAGGGAAATTGAGGTTACTAAAATACTACAAGGGATCCATGAACATCAGTGGGCACTGAATTCAAGGCAACTATTCCAAAAAAAAAAATTTGGTATTGTTAACGTGACACTGAGCACAAAGTTGGATGGCAAAACAAAGGTACTGAAGTTCTTCTTGAGCCAACTATAGTAACTACACTTACGATATGGAGTTCAATTCTCAGCATACTGCCAGAAATATGTCGACAAATAGCAGTGAATTCAGATAGGAATACAGGGTTAAAAAAAAAAAAGGAAAAAAAAGGAGAGAATACCAAGTTATATATAGTTGGGCAACAAGACAACAAAGGGACAGAAGTATGAGAACAATTGCTGAATATTGGAAAGCTCTTCATACCAAAAACTAGAAATGACTATTCACTGTGTAGTGCACTGAATTTAAAATAAAGCAAAAAAATTATAAAAATATATAACTAGTGAGATCATGTGCCTCTAGAAATGTCTCTACAGGGGTATGCAGAAAGTGCTTTGCCTTTGACCTCCAAATTCCATACAACATAGACATGTATTTCCAAGTAACTGGATTTAGTGTGCTAATAACTAACTTCTACCCATCTCCAACTCTTCATTCATCCGGTAATCAGCATTCCAATTTTGGTGTCAAACTAGAAAATTAGTATCAACTGGCCAATGTGATGTTAATTACTGATGGGTGGCGCAGGCAATTAGCATACAGTATGTAGTTGTGAGCCATGAAACACTGCCCTTCTTTTGAAAGAACCTGGGAAAGTGCATACATGCTGCTAGCTTGCAGACCATGGATTGAGCTGAGTGTTTGAAGCATGAGATATTAAATCAGCAAATGATTAAGAGGAAGCAAAGCGTAATGAGGCTGAGCAAGTTATCTAGAGCACAGTAATGAGTAGGGATGCATAGTCAAAACCTGAGCCCAGTGCCTCACTCCTGTTCTGGAAGTGGCAGCATGGCCGACTCTTGGTAAAGGGACGAATGCCACACTTTTGTTACAGTGATCCTTTTCTGTCATCCAATAGCAAGGTTGAGAGGGTTGAGGATGAACTAGGGAACTGGGTGCCTACATAGCATTTAAACTAAAACAAAAAAAAAAGAAAAAGGACACGCAGCTATGGTACTCTGAACTGTGTGCTTCTGTTTGGTAATCACTCATCACTCCTGTCTCTCCCTGTTAGACTATTTTTTCTGCCTGCAAGTTTTTCAAGACAAGGCGCTACTATATGATTGCTACCACAATGCAAATAGATAATAATAATAAATAGTAGCAAGTGAAATAATGATACCAGTGTATACTTGTCAGCTTATTTATTTAGGCTGATAGAAAAACTCAGGAGTGGCCTAAAATGTTTATCTGCTCTGTATTAAAATGGGCAAAGTGTATATAAACAAGTGATAAACAAGTTGCTACTGATAGAGCATATTAAGATACTTAAATGTTTTCGATTAGTCTCTTATTTCATTTGCTTACTACTGTAATCACTCACAATGAAATATGCCATCCTCGCTGCTTACTTCAAGCTGAAGCTTATGTATTTTGAAAAGCATTAGCAAAAATAAGCCCACTACTTCCAAAAATGAGTGAGGAGAAAAAAAACTGTGAACATTAGCGTTTAGGTGTTGGTCTGTTTTTTGTTCAAATTTGGTGTTTCTAGAGACTGAGGCAGGAAATTTGGCTGTGGAATGAGTCTGGAGTCAGAGAGGCACTGTCTACTGAAAAATTAATCTAAAGCAGGTCCAACTGTTTGCTGCTGAAAATACCCACCTGCATATGCTCACTTTCATAGGGACATAGATTAAGGTCATATTAAGGCCCTACTATCCCAGTCAATAATTCACATAATTCTTTTCATAAATAGGTCAAGTTAGGTAGGATTTTTGCCCCAGTCTTCTTGTTACCAAACAGGACTTCCTGATCTAATGGTGAGAAACCTAATTCCAACCTAAATTTATTCATGACCGGTTTTAATCCATTTGTCCCTGTGCCAACATTGTTCTTGGCTTAAATGGCTCTCCCTCCCTGTTGTTTACTTTCCTGTTGTATTTATGGAGTGCTATCAATCCCTCTAAGATTCCCTTTGCTAGGCTAAACAAGCCAAGCTTTTTTAAAGTATGCTTCAGTAGCACAATGCAAGGCCATACAGAATAGATATTGAACCCATTTTTTCAGAAGCCACTGAAATTAATATAACAGCATTAGCAGATTACACAGTCTTTATTAAGACTGATAAGCTTGTGGAATGTGTGCAATGCTTCTATGACTATACTGATTCTGGTGTTCAAGCTAGGTAAGATATCTCTATGTGGCACTCTATCACGTCACGTGAACATCCCCTTCATCTTCTCTAGTAAAACAGGCTACTCTATCCCTCTAAGCTTTCTGACACTTCTTACCTGTATATGTTCCTGTGTGAATTAATCTTTCTGAATCCAGCTAATCAGAAATGTCTCATATTATCTCAGATTAATCTTGCTGGTATGCTGGCTAGCATTACTATTCCCTTTCCTCTGATAGAAACAGCTGACTAATCACAAGATCACATTTGCCTCTTTTATTGCTGCATCAGGTCATTCACTTGTCGCTATCAGTGATCAACTCCCATTTTCAAGTTTGTCTGTTATTTCCCATTGGTGAGATCACACTTTATACACAAATTCAGGGGGCTAGCCAGGAAATGCATAAGTATCTTGAAGCTTGTACTATTTCCTTTGATTTGTATTACTACAGAAATGCTACTCCTGCATACTGATGGTGACTTTACCACTCCATGTCCTGAGACAGTTTCATTAGCACATACACACCTTTTGTGCCAATGTCAGTAACAGAAATACTAAACAAGATTTGACCCAAGACCAATCCTCAGCGACTCTTCTAGCGACCCTAGTCTAGTCCAACTCTTTTTTTACAGAGTCCACTGCTGTTTCTTCATTACATTTCCTTCTTGTTTGTCCTATCTTTTTCACATGAACTTGCATTTTGCCATGAAGCACAACAAAGCATAGCTGAAATAACAATGGAATTAAGATCACTTTTTTATTTTTAAACTTGCTTATCTGAGTGATGATAAAGATTGATCTGATCTGATTACCCCAAGTAAATAAGCCCTGACTCCAAGAGTTTCTGATGCAAGCTGCCAATGTAGAAAGAGGTGAGACCTAAAACAGGTAGTTAGGTGAAATGATCTGTCCAAAGACTGGACATAAAGCCCATGTCCTCATACACATACAGTACAGTATCCGATACTGCTCTTCCTAATTTTAACTGACATACAACATTTAAAGAATATCCTCGTTTTTTAGCTGAATGGTGGCAAACCCTTGAAGTGCAGCCATACGGCGTTTTGTTTCTTTAGAATATCGATCTCCTGTGGAAGTTACCTACGGAGTTCTTATTTTTAAATTAGATCTCAGAACCTCCACGTTTGCAATCTGAAGCGCTGTCCTGATAACGAATGCCAATATCAGCTCATACCTCTGCAAACGCAGGAAGCTGGCAGCTAACCTGACACACTACAAGCTCTGCAGGGCATCAGTGTAGTAGCAGCATGTGTACTTGGTCACTGAGACATCGTGCTTCTCAGCTCTCGACTTTCAACTCTCTCCCAGGCTTCCTGGAACTGCTACAGGCCCTATGTTAACTTCTGCCATACTTCGAAAAATCTATTTCAAATGAATAGGTTAGGCAGGGGGATTCAGAGTTGCATACATACAGTATCCTCTATATGCTCATCACTTCTAGAGCCAATTTTTTAATTTCTTACTATAAAACCAAATATAACAAACCATTCACTCTGAAATTTCAGAAACTTAAATTAATGAAAAGCTAATGACAGGTTCACAACACAACCATCAAGGCTCTAAAACTGCGTTTTGTCCAAGCCAGGATACTGATACAGCCACAGAGACTCCCAAGAAGCTCAGCCGCTGTCTGTTTATCATTGTTATTATGAAGGCACCTGTAAGCTCTTGCCAGGGTCAGGTCCTCGCTCTGCTCAGCACAATACGACAAAACAAAGTGGCAGTGTATTACAGAGCATATCTCAAAATGATGGATCTAAAATGATTTCAAATGGACAAAATTGGCTGATTTTGATAGAACTAGGTTGGTAGAGCGGGTACAGTAATTTGAACAGTGTGTTTTAAGGACACTCATTTTAACAAAGCTGATTATATATATACACACACACATACTTTTTTCCTATACCTTTGTGCAAATTTTCAATATACACACCCAACATTTTAGCCAAGAAAGATTATAATGAATAGTTTTTCATCCACTCAAAGACAATGAACCTACTTTCCTTCTCCTGATTTAATTATATTACATCCCCCGTATGCTTTATATTTTTAAAGTCATTGCTGTAAGCAGGAGACACCACTATCAATTTTAAGAAATTTGTCATGATTCTCATATTTGGTGTTTTTTCTTAAAGCATCAAAGTGTCACTGAAAAACAAAAAGGTATCTTTCTGGTTCATTAGGGGGTGAGGAAGCCCTTGAAAATGGAAAGCCTGGGGTCTCAGAAATACCAGAGGCAGATAGGAAAAATATTTCAAAAAATCTTTTTTTTACTCTCATGATTCCGAACACCTAATTTAAAATTTTGAAAGTTAAGATTTAATAACTCTTCTCGTGATTTCATAATGAGTAGTTGTCATCTGTTTTTTTTATAAAGATGGACATGGACAGTTTTAAACATCACCCAGCAACCTAAGACCAACCTTCCTTTCCCTGTCTAAAGGCAGGCAGACCCTGATACTGTAATCAGATCTGCAATGGATGGCGCATGGGACTCAAGGAGGCATTTGGGCCCAATATATTCTTTTCTCTTCCATGAGGGTATTTTATGCAAGCACTCACAAGGGAAAACATTCTTTTTAAAGCAAAATAATTGTAAACCCACAAAAATTGGCAGAAAAACTCAAAGGAGGCGTTGTACCAGAAACTTATTTTCTGTAAACTAAATATAAAATTGACTCCATCAACTTGAAATTCTCACTTTCTGTTAAATTTCATAAAATTATTATAAGCTAGGAGTTGGGAACGTTCCACAATTAACCATCAACTACAGCAAGATGCTTCTGAAAATAAATCCCCAACTACACTCTGTAAGGGATAACAGAAGTAAGAAGCTGAGATGTGTTCATGAATCATGTTTTGAGTTTTTCAAAATCAGTAATTAGCAGAACACAGTGACCCAACAACTATTTTTAGTGCTGTGTGTTTAAAAAGTAATTTACTTTTAGACATTATTAGCTGTGCATTTAATTTCAAACTACAATTACACAAAGTTTTAATTACTAAATGTTAAGATACATTTTAGCATAAGGTTTATGATTAGCATTTGTAATTCAAGCTATAAACAATATAACTAATTACATTTATTGGTGGAACTTTACTTCCCACACATGTTCAATCACTTTCAATTATTCCCCTAGTAATCTATGACCCAGTAAGGTACAGAAATTGTGTGCCTACATTGCAGTAATGGGATAACAGCTTCTGTGCATTCAAGCATGATGTTACAGACTCACCCTGTTTTTCTTAGTATCTCACAACCACAGGCATGCAAAAATGCCATCAGACACAAAAGCTGCAAACACCGATAAAAATGTTAGATGCTGTGGCATATGCGGTTGAAAATGGTAGCCAACTTTAAGTGGCTTGTTTAATAAGGGTCTTCCAAATCACAGCCTGATTCTTTTGGTTTCCGGACTGAGCCCAAATTCCAAACTAAGTGGAGGTTCGGCCACCAACAGTCTGTTAGGACCAACTAAAAATGCTCCTCCAACTTCATGAGGTGTGGTTATAACTATTATCTTACCACTTTTGAGTTTTCTACCGAAACATATGCCCACATCCTGGTATAGGATTTTGGAAACCTGAAGAGCAGAGGAAAGAGAAGAGGCAGAGCAGAGCTGCTTTTTCTGTGCCATTTCCTTAAAAAAGTGCAAGCAAAGGAGCACTTGGACATATTCTGCCTTTGTAAGGCTAAAAGCTTCCCATTATTACTCCAAGGACGACAGCTCTGCAATGCTCTTTGCCTGAGATCCTACTAACCACCAAGAACCAGCCCTTGTTTAATATCAGGTTTCTCTGGCTAACGCTGAAGTGTCACTTATTTGGAAGGTGTTTTGCACCATGAAGAAGTGATGAACTAGAGATCTCCAGTGATCACGTGGTTGCAAACAATCGGGACAGATCTAGCAGCACTGAACACACAAAAACAATTTAAAAGATATTCACTGAAAACTCAAATGTTTTCTGACTTTTCTATTTTTTTTTCTTATTTTCCTGCAGGCACAATCAAATGCAAAGGACCCAGGCAGAACCCTTCACTCCAAATTAAAGCCGTATGCTTCACACTACTCTCCTGTAAGAGGAAAGGATTCAGAATGAACAGCTGTGCAAGGGGTCTCCGCAACTACTGTAACGTATATTTTTATGAATCAGTTGACCCAAAATTCTTGTGTAGCAAGTGTAGAGGTGGTACAGTTGCTATATCAACCTCAAGATCTCCCCCACATAAAACATGAGACAAAGTGATTGAATATGTACTTGTTGTAAGACAATAATTGCCCATCAGCTGCTATATTTATTTTTTCAAGCTCTTTGCAATTGCTAACTGCCATATGGATACAGAGCTGAAGAGAAAGGAGATTATAACAAAATAAAATCTTTGAAATTAATATTGGGCTAAAATAGTTCAAGATGCATTTCAATTATATCTTACCTCTGCTTCAGTGTAAACCTTATTTTATTAACTGTTTTTAGTGGAACTCAGACACCAAACTACCTCTACCAAAACCAGGTGTTAATAATATCCTTTGATTTTTTTAAAAACAATCAGGATACATTAAATATATTTCTCAGGTCTAGTTTTGCTTGACAGATATGTGATGTGCCAATGGTTATATGTTATATTCTTCCTCTCATGCATGCATCTCCTGCAGAGATAGCAGACTACAGAAGCTGACCCTTACTGAGACCATCTTGTCTCTCTGACAAAGCTCCTTTTTAACTTCTTACTTACTAGTTACTTCCTGTGATGGATAAAAACTTTAGCTCAGCTTGTGATAATTTCACAGGCCCTGAGCACCCTGACCCTAGAAGCCCCAAGGTCAGAAGTCAAGTCTTGTTCTGAAACATCTGTGTGCTTCATATTAAAGTAGAACAAAAGTGAAGAAATATCCACCAGTGTGACAAGAGAAACAGGCAAAATGGGAATGACACATTGGTCATCTGTTACCCATGCCAGCTCAAGCCATTGACTGAAATGTGATGGAAAACCTCTATGCACTAACTCTCCAAACCCCTTTCAAATAAGCACTTTGTTTAGGAAAAAGTGAGAAAGGTCTCAAGTCATTTTGCACTTCCTGCCTTCTTATGTTAAGCGTATATATTTGCAGGTGTCCTGTGACCCAAACAACACGGCTTTACAAAACCTACAAAAATTTTGCTAACCTTTCAGTTTCAAAAGATAAGGCAGTCCCAAATGACCATGGCTGAAACATACAGCGGTTGAAAATCACAGCTTGTGAAAGAGAAAAAACAGAACAGATATTTCCCATACTCTACTGCATCCAAAGAACAACAGTCACACGTAATGCAACCAGTTTATGAAGCTATTTGCTGCCTGAAGTTGTGCTTATACAAAGTTATTTATTTTTACAAATTTGGTGTCTTAATAGTTTAGTGTGGAGACTATTTATTGACCAGATAATAAAATATCTGAGGAAAATGATCAGCTAAACCATTTTCAAGTTTCAAAATCTGTACACATGGTACATATTTTAAAAACAATCTTCAGGAAGCACAGGGAAATTCAGAATGGCCTTAATATCTACAAAATAAAAACACTTAAAAAATCTTCTTAAAATCTTAACACAATGCTGCGCAGCTCTGGGTTTTTCTTGTCTAAGCAGCACAGGAAGAGAAACAAAATGCTCATTCATGTTTTTTCTTAACTACAGCATTGATCTTCCTCTTCAGCAGTAACCACTTTTACAGTTTGTTAGTCTAAACTGGTATTTTATAGACAAAAGTTGTAAATACATGTCTGCTGATTCCTGTGTCTATAAAATCTATGTCATTAGTTCCTAAATTTATGTTTCTACAAGAAATGGAGCTTTTTAAAGTTTCTTCAGTAAAGCACGTCCTGATTACACCAGCATTTTACAATTAAATGAGAAGACTATAGTTGTGTTTGTCTATACAAGCTGCATAAATTGAACAGGCAAATTCTTCCCTGAACAAATTTGCCTTCTGGAGCATAGGCAGAAAGGCTGACTAACATTATCTTCAGCAGTCACAGACTCACGGGTAGCATAGTTTCACAGCTGACCAGAGCTCTCCTCAACTTACATCACAGTAGGTTTTATTCAGAGCCTACTAAATTGAAGAAAGTCTTTCTAGCAGCTTCTGCAGGCCTCTGTTGAAAAACTGCTTTTCCCCAAATATCCCTTCATGCTAAATTCCAATATACGTATAAGAATTTGCATTTATTAATGATGACTTAGCATTAAAATTGTTCTTACTTTTCTCAGTCTTAACCTCTAGTCTCTTTAAGCACAGAGCAGCGGAAACTCAGTGAGTACTACTTTAGGTGAGTGGTCTAAAATAAGAAGCTCCAATGAGCTTTGTTTCTCCACATTTTTTTCAGGTTAGTGTATGCTTAGAACCTTATCATCTAATTCAGTAAAAGAAAAATACAGTGTAAAGAAATCCTCACACAACTATATGTGACCACTGGTCAAAGTTGTTCCTAAACTGCTGCTTGAAGAAGGTGATCACAAAGAATTTCAAAAATCTGTGAAAGACTTTAGGAAATAAGGCAATGGAGAAGTCACACTTACCAACTCTACGAATGCAAGTCCACCATAACTGTGAGCAACAAAAAACACATTCTCTGCTGCTGACTGGGAAATAAAATGGTCCCACACATAAACTGCATGTTCTTCAGGAGATCCATTATCCTGCAGAAAAATTTACATTTGTGACATGTTTTCTTTTAAAAACTGGCAATTGTATCCAAAGGCAACATGTTCCTGTATGTTAACATGTTGTTAAAACAAACCTCAAATGAATTTACTCTAGTGTCAAAAAATGAATAGATTCATTTGTCTAAATAAAGGAAACCTAAGATTGTAATTTAAAGGCGCAAAACGATCGCTTTCTTCTTGCTTATTTTAAAAAATACAACAAAAATTATGCATCTGCAAAATTTTGTCTAAATACCATGTTGCCAATTCAGCCTAACAGAGGCATTCAAAAAAAATTATAAGCCACTACGCCGATTTTCATATTTTCAGCAATTCTTTGTCAAATATTTGTTTGCTGATCGTTTGTTTAAAGTAGTTAGATCTTAGTACGATAAAGAGATAAAAGTAAACAGGAACTATATCAATACAATTCCAATCTTTGGATTTTTTTGCATATTTTTCCAGTGCCTGTATACATCAATGGAATATTGTCCAACACAAATATGCCAAAGATTAAAATTATGGCAGTTATAATTACTTTTTAAAGTACTAATTGTTAGCTTGTGACTATAGATTATAAGATATAGTGTAGACAAAATACCTCTTGATTGCTTACATAGTAGCCATTACTTTGGAGTCTCAGAGTTTGGGGAGTGCTATTTCTCTGCCATTAATTTCCTTTGAGACTATGAGAAAGCCCTGCTCCCCTCTGTGTTTTACTCATTTCTCTGATTGTCTATGCCCTCACTACAAATCTGTGAAGTCTCAGATGACAAGGATAAGATGCTCCTTAGCTCCTACGGCCCAACGTGACACCGGGATGCCACACCTGTGTAATACCACACTGCGGCTCTTTCTAGCTCCAGAGCTTTTATGCCAGGAAGAGTTTATCAGTGAATGAAGCCTGGTTTCCTAGAATTTGCATCCCTTTCCCCTTTGCTCTGCCCCACTAACTTCATGTCCCTCGATGACAGCGACCCAGACAACAGAAGCCTCATTTCCTTGGTGAAAAGTGAGTACATACCAGCAAAAGCAACTGACAATCAAAAGATGATAATTACATTGTAAAAATTATTGTAACTTTATCAAGGACACTGAAGCAATTCTGTATCTTAGTCCTATTCTGAAACATAACTTGGGGGATTTAAGACACATCTACTGGGTGTCTGAAATCAATGGAAAGATAGACACATATAACTTGGTGGATTTAGGCTTTTACTTCTGTTTTCATGCCCAGTTTCCTATATAAGAGAGATATGCCTACAAATCTTTGTGGATCTGTACCTAAAGCTTTTAAAACAATTACATGCTTTTGAGATTCTTTCCTCTACTGTAGCAGCAATTAAAACATATTTAGCAAATTTGCTACAAGCAGAGAAGATATTCTTAATGCTGGACAGATTCTGCTCTTGATTACAATGTATCATAATCTTAACTTACTATATCAACTATTGTAAATCACCTTAGCACGAGGGAGGGCTCATTTTCTGTCTTTTGACTGTGTTCTGAAATTTGACTGTAGAGATAGAAGACTCCTCCCTCTTCTGAGGAAAGAGGGAAGTTTTTCAAAAGAAATTTCATAAGGAAAATAAGATTAGCAGACTAAGATAAACCTAAAGGACAACTTGAACTTCTTAAGGAAAGTGATGTATTTTAATTAGGGTACCTGTGGAAAAGACACATTAAAACACAAGGAGATTTTCTAATGACTAGTTTAACTAAAAGATTTATCTGAGTCAAATATGCAGACAATACTTGTTCTTAATTAATAACGGTTGCAATTAATTCTTGTAAGAACAATTTTTATAAAGGTGCCTAACCCTGGTTTAAAGTTCTGACAAAAAGGAAAGGTTGCTTCTGGTTAATGTTTTGTCTCCAGGTATTTTGTATTCATTATTTCATATGCTGCTGAGAAAAGCCCCCAATCTTAGGATTTCCACAAGACTAAGACAGCAGCAAGAAGCTTCTAAAAAATTCAGAAATTCAGTTCAAGAAGAGCTTCTACCAACTAAAGCATGACCAGTGGTCTAGTAAACCAAATCGTTAACTGCACAGCTCCACAGTCCAGTTCAAAGACTCAATTTGATTCCATAAAAGCAGAAAGAAATGAACTAAAACAAGTTACATATAGACTATAACTACCATTTCTTTTATTATTGGTGAAAAAGCATAATATAAAATGGCAGGATAAACTGTATTGTCATATATACTCTGCTAAACACTGAACAAGGTAAAAGATGTACATATGTGTGAGAAGAAGGTTGGAGGAGTAATGTATGTTTAAAAGAAAAACTCCTTCTTCATAGCATCCACGTAATTTTTCCTTGTAACAAGCTTCTGTTTTAAACAACTTTGGTGGAGAATAAACCAATGCTGTGTCCATACAGGAAACAGCTGGCTATGTACGCGGGCACAGCAGGCTGCAGAATAATGCAGGTCTCTCCAGGATTTGGAATTACGCCGGGTCCATAAGGACCCAGGGATTAGCCGCATCTGTCCAGCCCTGCTTAAATTATGATGCTGAATACTGCAGTTTTAATATGAAAGGTGACAGTTTCAGGCAGCACTTGCTCTCCTTCTTTTCATTGCAGCTAAACACAATGCACTTGTATGCCACCTTGTTAAATTCTTTGATAAAGTGGAGGCCTCTTGGTCATGCTTTACATAACTATCGCTTTGACTGCAGAAAAAGGAAGGGAGAAGTCACGTTATATACCTCAGAAGGCAGCTGAGGCTTAATGCATTTTCATTTGAGAAATAGATTGAGATAGAAAGGTGCGAGGAAAGCTGAACTAAAATTTCCAAGTGCTTGAAACTGGTCATCTGAAACTGGTAATTCTATGCCTAAATAAGTAGTTTGATTTTCAGAGGTGCTGAAGTCAACAGCTGTGGGTCCTCATCACTCTGAAAATCTGATAATTTATTCAGAGCTCTAAATACACTTTAGGTAGCTATCCTGAGGCATCCATCTTGGAAAATTTTGTCTCCAAAGTATGATTATGAAAAATATGTGATTTTTTAAAAATTTATTTTCTTCTTCTAAGACATTCAATTGATCTGTAGTTGCTTCATGTAGATTTTACATTTTGTCTCTACTGACTTATCTGCAGCAGATTTTTTTAATCTTTCAATTTAAAATAAGGTCTTTAGTGCATTTTATGTTGAGTTTGGCCTATTTCTTATAAATTATGCTGAGACTCATTGAATAAAGATTCTGCAGACTCATGCAAGTTTGAATAATTGTATGAAGCCTGCTTGCAAAGAAGGGAGGATATTTTGTTTTTTGAATATTTCTCATCTTGGTCTTATTGTTTGAAATTAGAAGAAACTTACTCAGATGAAAGAAGGTATTTCTGCAAAACTCTCTGTTATGTATCATTACAAATTAAAGTTTAAAAAAATTAAGATCCCTGTTAAGTGAAAAGGCCTCTCTGTGATGTTTAACCAACACGAAGAAGCCTGAAAACAGGTTAAGTGCTTGGCAGCTACGGAGCAGGCAGACTCCTGCACCTGCGAGCGCTCTGCCTTGCTCAGGTGGGGAATGGAGTAAATTCCCTGAGTACAAATGATTTAATCTCTGCATGTGTTCCCATTATGAAAAACCTTACATGGTTCCATTATATCAGTATAATATGGTTCCATAATATCAGTAAGATTTACCATTCAAGTCACTGATAAATGAAAAGACATCCATGTCTTTTTCTTAATAACTATTGAATTTTAGTACTTTTTGCAGATGAAAATAGAATGAATACACCTTGTTCGCTGTCAGTGACTACCAACACTATGGAGACTATCAGATATTGAACAGCTGTCATACTTGCATGCAGCAAAGTCCACTGCAGATTACCTGAGAGATAAATGTGGTTAAAATCATTTAATGGAAGTAATTCAGAGGTATTTTAGGTTGCTTATGTTATATTTATTCCTTTCCCTGCATGCTAGAGGAGGCGCACATTTCAGGAACTAGCTATAAAAGGGGCATCCATAAAATTAATATGGAATATAAGTAGCCACACATTAGGTTCTGGTTCAGTTAATGACAGGTGCACAACAGTACTTGCAAAGATGCTCCGGCCATGTGGAACTATTTCTTTTTAATGAGAAATGATCATCTAGTGTTTGTAAATAGAATGAAAATTTATTTTGTGTGGTAGAAATGAGCATTTGCAAATACTGCTTTGAGAATGCATTTCCTTTTCTAGGGATAAATGGCTTTCTGTTTTTTTGCAATATCTTTTAAACACTATTAACTAATACAAAAAAGTGCTCACTTTGTAAACCAAATAGCTATTGCTCAAAAATGATCATAAATGGTTAATATGGAACTTTTCATCTTAATATCAAAAGCCTAATCAAATAGTTTGATACTACAGTCCATGGAAATAATATGACAATGATTAATAAAATCATGTTTCTCATATATATGAAGCCATTTAATATCCCAGTGCCAGAACCTCTGCTACAGCTGTGAGCTGCCTAAAGCAACAGATTGAGGTAAGAGTCGGGAAAGAGGCCGCTGCTCTCTGATCTGCTCAGCCTTGACTCAAGTTCTGGCACAGGCTGGAAAAGTCTTGGGCTGCCCTAACCTACACCAGCTGGGCTCAGTTTCAAAGGGACCTTCAACGAAGAATAACTGGCATGCAGTAAGGCTCTTTCCTTTCCTCCTCTGCCCCTCATAAATGTCACACGCTTCGATGGCACAAGCTGTCTGTGCTGGTTTCAGGCTAGTAGAGGACTTCTTGGGGTCAGGGGCACATGCAGCTGGCAAGGTTCTAGGTCTCTTACACAGCATTGCAGTGGTGCAAAGGGACCACAAGCAAGGGAGAAAGTCCTGCCCTCTAATCTCTCTCAAAAATTTCTACTACACCTCAGAGTCCTTGTCTTCAGAAATTTTTCTCTTTGTTACCTTTCTATCCATTTTTGGCCTGGTATTTTCCTCATTCCTGTCAAGCCTACAAAGCTCACTAGCCAACTACTATATTGTCTCAGAGTCTACAACACATTAATTAACACACACTGTTATAAAATGACACACCTAATCTTTCCTGCTTCAGAGAAAGTTTTGACTGTGAGAAAATTCACCTGCAGTTTAAAAATTCTGGCTGTAATGATATCTAAGTCCATGAAAAAACAAATGATTCTGGGTAAATTCTCAGGTGAAAAAAAAAACACCAGAGTAAGAAACCACAGATTTTGGTTTGTCATTTTTTCCAATATTGCTAGTGTACAAATTGAAAGGTATATAACATCTTAATGACTCAAGCCATTAGGAATACACAGATAAGCAGTGTGCATACAGTGAATACACTGTTATGTTCTGTTGCATTCAAAAAACAGGTTGAATTTACTAATGTAATATCACAGTCATTAATTGTCAAATACCAAGCTGAAGTGATGCAGCAACCAAAGCCTTATCAACTATGCCAGATTCTAACAACTGCACATTGCAAGGTCTGCAGTTATGATGGATTACCTGAGTTGATAACACATGGAATTATCTAAACAACATTTGCATATTTGTGTAATTATTTCCTAAGGTTAATTAGCTCCTGCAAAGCAGCTTGCCCTTTGAGACTGCTTACTGTGACAGGTTCGCATATTTCCTGTTTCAATGCCAAATTTTACATTTTTCTTTTTTTTAAACTAACCTGTTGCTGGAAAGTTACAGATGGGGCAGGAGCTCAAGGCTTTCAGCTATTATTGACTTCACTGGGTCAGAGAAGCTCAAACCCCATCCTAAACTTCTAATCAGTCTCAGCACTCACATCAGAGAAAATCAAATTAGTTTTAGGCTTAGGTGACAGCTCTTTCCTTTTTACATCGAGATTTTTTTTTAATCAAGAAACTTGAGTCACATTTTTTGCAGTAAAAACTGAAATACATACATATAGAGAAATATGCCATACAACTGAATAGCTTTTTAACAATTTACCTGAAGGTGGTTTCTATAATTACCTTTTATCACAGCAAAACAAACTCTCTTTCTCACTCTATGAGCTGTAAACAAGTAAGGTACATGTGTTAAATACAGGAGAACAGAACTGCACGCTAGCTCAGTGGCAGTTATAAGGAAGGTGCAGATCTCCTGTTTCCAGTTGTTTGTTGTAAATGTCAGAGAACGATCCTTCCCTACAGGCAGGACCATTTCATTTGTGTACAGTTCCTCCCATTGCTTCAGTAAGATTTGGGACAGATAAACCTTTGCAAAGAACAATTCTTAAGAACATTAAATAAAAAATAATATGTAACAAATATAATATAAAAATGTAATCTAGAAAAGTAGCACTTTTTCATTAAACAATCCAGGATGAAATAGAGTTTTCAGTGGAGACTGGTTAACACTGATATCTTCTGTACAAAAAATTACTCTGCACCTTTAAAAGAAAATCAGATGTTTAAAAGTCTGAAATGAATAGCTAAGGGATACAGTCTGTTCCCTACTGGTATACAATCCTTGATTATCACAGTCTGACTCACAGCAGCATCACATTTTGCAGCACCCTTATGTAATGAATGCCATAAAAACTTAGGGGCTTTCCCTGGAAACATTCTTCGACTAGGAAGCAAGGTTTGAAAAACGAGTTTATATCTATACATGTATATTCAAACCACAATGCAAGGGTGGAAATGTTGAAGACAAATGAAAGGGGAAGATTTGAATCCATGTTACTGCTGAGGTAGGATTTTTGATGTTCTGGCCTAATTAAGTGCCCAATAAGTCAGGGTGAACTCTGCCATTCACTTTAGTACCAGCAGAGTTAAAAACAACTTTTCAGTCCTTTCAAAAACCCAATAACCCACAGTTAAGCATTTCAAGTTTGCCATCACTAAGAATCCCTGCTTTTTCCTGTCTTCATATTCCTGCTCACAGTTCTTGTGTTCCTCTTCATATCCTCACATCACTGCATTCCCTTTTTCTCTGTGCTTGCATCTATACTTTACTCCTCTTTAAGCTTTAACCTTTCTGTCCTTTCACGACTGTCAAATTCAAGAAGGTGAAATCAAGTCTCCTTTGCTCCTTCTATAGCACCATCTCCTGCTTTGGTGTAGCCCTTTTTCTAACCATTTTCCTCTTTTTTTCTGTCCTGAATAGCAAGTCCTCTTACAAGTACTAAACTATGCTTATCAACTGCTGCATTTTCCTCACTCCTTTTACAAATGTTTGTCTTATATAAGACAACAACTCCTTGTTATTTTCATTTTATTTGAAGTTATGCCACCCACTGATGCCTAATGAACAAGAATTGACCCCCACCAACTAAATGCCCTCTCTGTTTATTAAATAAGATTCTCCCCCAATACACTGTGTCATGAAATGGGCAATAGAAACCAATTGCATACAGTCCACCCGCAGTCATCGACCAAGTCAGGATCTGCTCACCAGAGGGAGGAGATGACAGCAGCCACCTCACAGCCTCACCACAAAGAGGTGTCTAGAGAGACCCTCTAGAGAAGGCTTTCTCTAAAGAGAAAGTGGTGAGGCCATGTAGCCAAGAAAGATCCTCATCCGTGGAAGCACTTCAGTTTTCTGACATAAAGAATTAAAACACCTCCAAAGCCTCATGCAGCACAAGGTCTAAGGGCCTGCAAATGAAAGACAGCTCTGACAGACGCTGAAAACTGGCTAACGTGATTTTTTTCAAAGATGCAAGCTATGGTCTTATAACCAAAGAGGGGGAAAGTAAGGCAAGGATAGAACCTGAGAATAGGTAAAAGGGGCAAGGAGGACCCCATATTACTATTTTTCTGCAGCATGAGGATCTGAAGACAAAACTTTAAAGTGTCTAGCTCAGGCCACTTAACAAAATTTAAACTCTAACAGAGAACTTCTGGTGTATTTCGGAAGTATCCTATCTTCCTGAAATTCTTTTTAAGGAACTGGTTACCTTTTTAACCAAAATTATTCTTTGAATTATTTTCTGAAATACCTTTTTAACCAAACAGTTGAGAAAATCCTTGTTACAGATATTTCAGAACTGCCTCCCTCCTTGGCCCTACAGGTGATCTGAAAGAAAAAGAAATTGTACTTACAGTTGGTATATAATTTCAGCTTTACTTACAGAATAGCTATCACTAGTCTGTATGCTACATATATGCAGATATACATATGTGAATATGGATTAGCACTTGTAGAACTCTTCAAGAAATGGATTTTCAGGAAGGACAGCAATTGGACCATCTCTGTAATGGGGCTAGCCCAGGTATATGAGGCAAGACGAAAGAAGGCTGGAGAAGAAAGACGACAAAGGTAACAAAGTCCAGGTAGTCTCAGTGGCAAAGCAGACAGGACTGGAGGAGAAAACACAGGTGCAAAAGTGAAGGTGGAAACAAGTTTGTAACAAATCTTAAATCTGACAGCACACATCTAAAATTCAGTATAGTATGTGCTGCTGGTAGCACTCAGAAAAAAGAATAAAAAAGACTGAACACTGGGTCAAGGCAGTAATGTTGGTTGCTGCATCCTGAATTGAATGGAATGGAGACTATGTGAGAGAAAAGAGAGAGCCAGAAAGGGGAACATAAAAAATGTAAACCACCAACAGTTTGGCCTTGAAAGTTTGAATGGATGACAAATTTCATTCCTCCCTTCTTCTATGGGCCCTCTACAGATTTTATTTGCATATTTTGCTACATTAAAACAACAAAACCTAGCAGGATTTGATCAGCTATGTATGTGGCAGACTGGGTTCATGGTCACCAAAGTTTGGGGTGGCTCTGTGCAAACAAAGAACACTGAATTTGCAAAAGTTCAACACTAAAATAATGTAAATTGAATGTTTATGAATGATGTTATTTGTTATTCAACAACTGTGTTCATATGCATTCAGACACAGTCACATTGTATTTTCCCTTACCTGACCTTAGCAGGGATTAAACCAAGAGCCTTTGGGTGTGAAAATGTAAGCCTCTTCCATTTATCTCATAGGAATAACTGGGAAAATAAAATGACTACATCATCTTTTTTAAGGGCAACCTCTAAGAAGGGAGAAAGATATATACTCTAGCAGTAACAGCTGCTTTTGAGACAGATGTAGATACCAGGTATCACAATAGCTAAGTCCGGCAGAGTGCAATATAGCAAATACAAATAGCACAGCCTAGCTTTTTACTTGGCACACACCTTCTGAAAACAGTATGGCAAAGTGACTTAAGGTTGGGTGTTTCACATCACAGACCTCAGTCTTATTTCTGGTTCTATTTGAGGTGGTCCTGTGTAATTTCTTGAATGTTTTACTTGTGAAGTGGGCCAGTGATGGAAGTGTTCCCAACATTGCTTATGAAACCCTAATAAAAAAAGCTGTTATGTGTACACAGTCAGAAGTAGAAAGGAAGACTACAAATCTCAGGTACTGCAGTTAAATATACATTCTATTAAGTTATAGACTGGTCCCACCTCCAAAACGCCTGACAATTTATCCGCAAGGCAGACAATTTTGACAGACCTGCTAAACAAGTAAGTATTGCATGAAACGTGTAATACCTGGCATATCTAATAGCCAAATAAAAATGTAAAACAAAAATGTATTTAGCAGACTGAGAAAGTATTTAAAATGTCACCATCCACAGAATGCTGATGAAGAGATGGCTCGGGAGGAAACAGCGATATCCACACTTTGCTATGAAGTGAATTGTGATCTCAGTTTAAAATGGCAAGTTTTAGCTAATTCAAGACTGAAGAACGTCTATAGCCCAGTCTTCCTGACTCCCGAAGGAAAGGTGTCAGATAAACAGAAAAGCTATTGTTTAAGACATAAAGGGAAAGCAAGATTATTTTAACAATGAATAACTACATATTTATATGGAGAGATACAACAAAAATCTTCTTTCAAAACAAAATGATAAATAGCAGTACAGTGGAAAATAGATGTGTCCTTAGGTTTCCAGGAGTTGGAGAGTTCACTGGATGAATCACAGATTATACTCCAAAACCGTCTGCCTTTTATTTCCTACCAAAATGCCAAGATTCACTCTACCGTAAATATAACACCCCCAAAGGTTTCAGCGAGTAGCAATGTTTTACTTCAAATAAAGAAGTCTGCGTGTGTGTTCCATCCTAATGTGTCTATGAGCCCACATGTTACGCCCTGTGCTTCTACAGTTCATACATAATATTGTCAATCAGTAACAAACTGACTGAGCAGAAACTGGATTTGAGTTCCTATCTTTGCCAACATCAGCAGTTAACTTCTTTTTTTCACATTTCGTATTTGGCCCCTCCCTTAGAACCTTAGGGCCCATGTTCTCCCCAATTCCCACCACAATTACAATCCACCACTACTTCAAATTGTGCCCCACTTTTCCCACTTCAGACGTAAGCTGGGCTTTCCCTGGTGATGGTGGTCAGGAAATAAAATTCAGAGATATGCTATATATATGTGAGAATGAAGGGAACTTGGATCCTAATCTCCCTTTGGGCAGTACGAGGGAGTTACTTTTCCCCTTTATATCCAGCTTTATTACACACAAGAAACAGAATGAAGCAACTGATTTTGAGCCAGAAAAGAGAGTTTTCCTCAGCTAAGAGCTCAACTAATATAGTTCCTAATCAATAACCTAGAGTTACTTCTGAATTAAAAAAGAAAAAAACAAAAAACAAATGAACAAAAACCTCTCTCCTCTCTTTTCTAAGGACTTTCCCAAAGCGCTTGTATCACCTCTGCTTGGCAAGGAACAAACGGAGCCTGGAATTCAAGCCTTCTTCTCCACCCTCGAGGCCAAAGGAGCTGCCTCCAGCCCTAATTCATATTATCTCAACAGGCCAACAACGACTTGAAATCATGGAGGGAAACTGTCGGTGCCTACAGCTCTTATTCACAGAGGTGCCAGTGGTCTCAGCTGCATTAATGCCTCACTGACCTAACAATACACTTCAGTTTTGGCAAGTGCAGATCTTCGTTAGGAGGCCCTTTGATCGTTGCCACGTCAGGACCTCTCAGATGCTGCAAGCAGATGAGCATGTTTAGAAAGTTCTCATCACAGGTGAAATTTCTTAGCTTTGCACTTAAAGAAAATATAAAACACTGCAAGTTTAGCTCAAGTTCTGTGTAAAAATAAACAAACAGCCTTTTATAAAGAGCTCCTTGATGCTCTGCTGCTGACTGGGAGTAAAGAATCTTAATGCCTCTTGCAGAGAAACGGTAACATTCTGCTTGTGACATGGGAATACAAGATATGCCACAAAGGAGCAGATCTGCAATCCATCTCCTTCCTGTATCTCTATCAGCGGCCAAACTTAATGCTTCGAAACTGCTTACAATAAACTCTGCAATCTGTGCAATGTGCAATGTGATACAGCAGCCGTTGTAATAACTGAAGGGCAAGCAAGAGATCCCTTCCAAATCCTGCAGGTGATCAGCTTACACCCTGAAGCATGAGTGCTGGTATTTCTTATAACTCCCTCATCTAGCTAATGAAGCAGCAAATGGTATTCGTGCTGTTAAATCTGCAGTGATTCCATGCAACAAAGACTATCTTACTCCTTCTATATTGTGAATATTTTCTGTTGTAAGATTTTTCTGTTCACATTTTTTGAATCACCTATCTCTCTAGTTTTTTATTCTGAAATTCAGGGAATGAAAAATTTTCCCCACATACTTTATAAACTTGAAGGGGCTTGCTGTTTATAAAGTAATAACTAGATCTCAGGCTAAAATAATTAAATCTTACATGTTATTATAGCAACATCTTCCTGGTTAAAGTATCTGCTTGTCAGCCATATTAAGACAACTTTGTCAGCCTGTTATCCCAGTTTGGATTTTCCTGTTATTACTTCTGCTAGAGTCTGCAGCTGCATGTACTGTCATCACCACCCAACTGTCTTCTAGTAAAGTGCAGGAAAGGAGACAGAAAAGAATTAAAAAACAGTGATAATCTGTTTCTCAGTTGCTCTGAATTGTCATCTCCAGCAAAAGTTTGTTTGTTTTTTTTAAGAATCTGTTTGGGACTTCAGTTAGGGTCTCCACAAATCCGTAAGTGACCTCTTCTATTTTTTTAAAATGATCCGTTGTTCCTTATCAAGCTGGAGCATAGACAGTTAAAAAAGCCTTTCTTCACAACAGATCTTGTCCCTAAGTATGTGCAGTATCTTGTTTTGTTTATATTGTTTCCAAATTGACAGATGTGGTAAAAGTTGCCTAAGCTAATTATCTTAACATTAAGACAAAAATGTACACACAAATATGACTTTTTTTTTTTTTTTTTAGTTTGGGGACAAGAACATTGCTGACTCACAGAGAGGAAAAAGGTGCAGGAGGAGAGAATAGGAGGAAGGAGGGAAATGAATCAAAGGAAGTTTTACTTAAAAAAAATACAACCAATTTCCCTTTTAGCAGTCTGACAGGCTTTTGCATTTTTGCCTTTTGGTATTTTTTCCCTTTTTCATATAACCTGCACGGTTCCAGGTGAAGGAACTGAGAATATGAAGCAGCATCTTTCTTGCTGGCAAACAGCTTGAAAATTCTGTAAGAAGAAACGTGGCAGACTCGAGGTATAACAGCAATTCCTCAGAACAGCTCTATCAGCCCATTCGTAACATGGCTTTTGATAAATACCTACACAGCTAACATGAGAATCCCTGTGCCATGACTTGCTATGAACGTTATCTACCAACCAGTGTGCGTGGACTTACATGTTCTATGTAATTTAAAGTACTGCAGCAATTAGGCAAATAAGACTCCTAGAGGTAAAAATTCCAAAAAACTAAGGCAGCTGCATTTCAATACAATATTATTTGCAGGTATTCTTGCATTTTTTATGCATCTATCCAAAGTCTCTTTATTTCCTTTTTCTCTTTCCAAACTACTTAATCCCAGAGGTTGAGATTCTGCCCACAATATGTTTCTTCTGTCTAACATAATGAACATGACCAACGATGGCCTTTTATGTGATTGAGCTATTTGAACAAAAGAACATTTCTAAAACAGACCACCAGGTTCTATACTCACAGCTGTCTTCCTTACCAGTCAAGTTTCTGGCAATTAGTAGATTAATTGTGGGGATAAGTAAATAAAAATGAAAACAATAGTTTTGCAAGAAGAATTATCTTCATATCTTCATAGAACAAAAAGGGAGCTCATGCTAGTTGTTTTAATGATAATATAGCTTTTTCTGAATATCAGAAAGAATTTCTTTTGAAATGAATGTATCTGAAACATTCAAAAACTCATAATGGAAGTCATGCAAAAGTGTTATTTTTCTATTTCCTAAAGTACTTGAAAAGTATTTTACTTTCTAGTTCTTTCAATCTGTTTGTATGTTGTAATGAGAAACAGACATTTTTTAACCATGCTATTGCAAGAAAAATAGCATTTTGGCCAAGAAAAATGCAGATTTCCCCACCACAGGAAACAATGAATCTAACAAACTTCAGCACATTTAAGTAAAACAACAACTTTGTATTTTCATTTACAGTTTTGGTTTGAGAACAAAGCCAGGCTGTAAAGTCTCTGTTACAGAGTTTATAACTGTAACTAAACTAAATAGAATGGCTTCGTTCTGTATTTTTCTTTTTGATATTTTTGTCTCTATTTATTATAAACACTCAGATGTGGTTATTTAAATGAAAGAAAGATTTAAATGCCCAAAGGTAAGCGCTCCAGTGCTTTAAGTGCACTGATATACTATTTATTTAATGTACAGTCATAAAGATATTCTAAAGTGCCTTAATATACTGTATTAGCCTGCTGTAATTAATCGTATTTGAAGTAACTGCCATTGGTTTATAAAATAATTATCCAAGTTAATGACAGACACAATCCCAAATCTCAGATCCATGTTTTCCATCGTTTTTTGTTTCAATAATGAAACCCAGAGCTCTGAGTTGTGAGAAGTTGAATGTTGGGTTATTCATGCCTCAATTCTACTTCTGAATTTTACTTTTAGGCCCACCTCTATTATTTTTGATTCCTAACATTGTATGTTAGGAAATGATCTTTAAACCTAGTGAACCTCAAAACAACCATAAGACTTATTTTACCTACAGCCTGAACTCTGTGACTCCCTCACGCTGACCAATTTATTAAAGTACACTCTTTTTTGCTGAGATTAGTGAGGGTGTTGGCATTATAGCAACAGTGTATCATAGAAAACTAAGATCATTAGACACTACCAATTTTTCTTATAATGTAGTGTCACTTTTTAACAACTCAAAACATCCAACTACATAACAGACAGCTTGGCTGTATTTTAAATTAGCACAAATGCTAAAGCCAGGAAATGTAATTCTCAGGATATCAGAACAAAAGGTTCAGAGAGAAAGAATTCTTATATAGTATAAGATTATCAGGACTAGACTGTCACACTGTGACCTTGCTGGCGTCTAGCTAATCTGACAATATTTGGCAGAGCATTGTTTCAAATCAATAACTAATTAACAAAGTACAAAAGAAGTTGTACTGTTTTTTGAGGCTCCTTGTTAAAAATGGCTTTTGGTTGCACATGGGCAGAAAGGTCGCTTTTATGACATCTTCACGAGTCTTTCAACATCTTGCCACTGTCAGATTAAATTACTTTTAGCAATTAATTGTCATAAGTTAAAACAGAAGCACATTTGTTACAGCAGGTTGTCATAATGACATGGTGAGGAGTTGTTTTGATATGAATTTCTTCCACTGACCCTCTATCATATCTTAATTTTTTTGGTTGACCTAGCTGGAAAATTGGGAGCAATCTTCTAACTCAGGCAGCACAGGCCAGACATTGGGGGTCTTATTGAGATTACATACTGAACAATAATTTAAAAGAAATTCAAGAGATAACTGATGATCTTGAAAATACCATATATTTTTTAAAGATTATGAAATCTACAAAGTTTATATTGGAAGGTAGGATAAGAAAAATAAACCCTCAAAAAACCACAAAATATAGCTGGCGTTGTTGTTAAAAATTGTCTGCGATGCCATTTTAATCCTTTAGTAACCAAACGTATTTATTTGACATGCATCTTAGTATAAGGATTAAGTAGATTCGGCATCTGAAACCTGCATTCATTCAAAACACACACTTAGTTTTGGAGATATTTGCTTAGTTATTGTGCTTAAATAAAAAATAATTTTACCTTTTAAGTTCTTTTTGTTAAACTTCCCTGTATTATGATATATACATACTGCCCCTATTATAGATAAGTCTTCCAGTATTTAAAAATATGCTTAGTGTTTATACTAGTTGGCTATAATACAGCAGGATGAAATTCAATAGACAAAAATCCTAATCAAAGCCCTGTATTTATTTAATAAATGTTAAAACTCATTTCCTCTTTTTGACCATTCCATTCCATTACCTGAGCCTCTCAAAAAAAAGCCAGTTCACTTCAGTCAATGTTAGTGTGAACCCAATAAAGCTTATCCTAAAAACATGCAAGTATTACAGACGGAGCACCTTCTTCTGCTCAACATCACAGGTCATTCTTCTGTGAGGTTTTTTACGCCTTAGTATTTTGGGAGAAAAAAAATAACTTTCAGTGATTAGCAAAAGCAAGATGTAGATTGTATCCATAGTTTCAGTCTTTAATTTACCACATATTTAAATCTTATGTGTGGTTAGTAACCTTATATCATTATAATTTTGAATATTCAGGCCTTAATAACTGTACAAAAACAAGGCAGTTTCTACCACAGCAATTATCAGATAAGTCAGTCGGGCCACCAGGAACTAAGAAATAGCGTAAGGTTCCTGTGAAAAAAACCCAAAGGCTTTCCTTAATTCTAATAAAAAATTCAAATCTGTTTTTTATTGTGTTTGCAGGTAATGTGTAAACACTATGTAAAGCCTACAGCTTGCTCAATATTAAATCTTGAAAAGTGTTCATCCCATTAATACTTCTCATGACATAATTTAGAAAGTAACACCCCTGTGCTTTAAAGAGACTGTAAAGCCAGAGTGAAGCCAGCAATGTACTAATTAAGGTACATAATAGAAATGTTAATCAAGACCTTAAGGAAAAGGCTGCAAGGAAATAACATAATCTCCACATTGCCATGTAATGCCCCTATGCCCAGTCATAGGGAACGAAGTGCAGATAAATAGGAAAAGAGAAGGCAGATTCATTCTGCCCTGTACTACAGGAGAAGGAGGTTGCACAGAATAGCAGATCTGGCTTCAGGAGCCACCTTTAATGCCGCAAGGAGCAGATTATCACCCCAACAGTTCTCTGGGTTGGTTAGCCCTGGAGGGTTTGCAGAGAATAACCAGCCAGACCTGCAGGCTAACCAAGATTTTGGAATAGCCTGGACAGATCTTATAGTCAACAACTGTTGAAGCGTGTTTAACAATGAACACTTTGCTATTTTTGTAGTTTAGCTCTGTTGGTCCAAATACGTTTCTACAAAAATGTATTTTAAATCTTAAACCTTGTTTGGCAATAAGGGACAATAAGCGATAAGGATACCTGCCACCTACCGGATGTCTGGGAAATCCCCCAAATTGTGATCATATTTACAATGCCAGACATCCCAGTACAATGCCAGAATACCCAATATTGTTTCTCCATTAAGCAGCACAGAATAGTTTTGGAGCTGATGATGCAGGTGCCTGCACGAACAGACTTTTTCCAACAACTTTCATTCACAAGAAGCTGTCGGGAATGCAGCGGGACACGAGGACTCTAACAAATTTGTAATACTTTGTAAACATGGCATAGGTTTAAGAGATGAAGAGGAACTCTGGGGGCCTGTCCAAGGGTTTCAAGGCAACCTGTAGTTAACACATTGGTGTGCAATTGAGATATAGATTCTGTTTTCACTTTGAAATTAACAGTGTAGACAAAATCTTCTAAGAACTGGTTGTTCATAGGCTTAATTAAACTGCTTTTTGCTAATGCTTTAATAAAGTTGCAGCCTTTTTAATTCTGCCATGGCTATCCTCTTCTAAATACACACTTGGCAAATAATCAATCTCAGTGTCACAGGGTATTTTTTGTGTTCCTGAAACTTAAGAACTGCCTTGTACCTTAAAATGAAAGTTGGCAAACTCAAATTAACAAGGCAGACAAAATCCTTTTTTGCCGAAGCAATAACAAAGAAGGGGGAGTAAGGAGGACATGGACAGTACTTTTATCCTTCCTATTACGTAAAAATGGCCATGCTAATAGAAGTCTGGAAAACATCTGGGGAGAAAAAACTCTTATTGCTGTACTGCTCTTAGCTCTTTGAGCAAATTTAAGCAGCCAATCTGCTAAGAAATCTTCTTTTCTAAAGAAATCCTGAAAGTTCTGCTCAATATGCCTGTGTGAAAAATGTCAAATAGCATCACTGTCTGGAGGGGCTTTCTGGTCTTAATCACCTGAGCTTACTCTTCAGAAGTGGATGACCAACCACAATGTCACTAGTGCTGAATGTTCTGAGATAGGGCAATTCACCACTCCTGACAACGTCCACAGAGCCCATGCCCAAGTTGAAAGCTACTTTGAAGACTGAAGTGGACCTCAGCAATATGGAAGGTTGGAATGAACCTCTGGGGGTCATCTAGTCCAACATCCTGCTCAAAGTAGTGCCAGCCAGGACAGGTCGCAAGCACTGTGCCTGGTACTTTCAATCAAAAGAAAAAAGAGTGATCTCTAGAGTTCCACCATCACAGAGGCATAAAAACGTAGGTTGTGTAAGTTCCCTTAATCTGAACTACATGGCAGAGTATTGCATCTGAGATAAAGCAACTCTGCATATGCTCCAGTGAGGTCCTGCAGACGAACTTCACTGAGGACACCTATTCATTCACAGTATTTTCATGTCACAACTTTTTCTTGCCAACTTTTGGATGGTCTGTGGAACCCCAGCAGAATTGAGGCAGAGGTCACCTTCTGCAACTGCAGTCTTCACTGGTTCTAGGAGACTTGAATTTCATCCAGTCACTTTATCTTCGAGTAGAAAAATACATTATTTCATAATGTTGTTAGAACACTATGTTATGGCTATGTTACCATAATATTAACAGAATAATAATAGTATCTAAACATTCCACTCTGGAGATGATATTCTGTCCAGTGCACGTGAGGATAAAAATCCACTAAAGATCAACCAAACTCTCCTAGTCACTGGGGTAGTTCAAAACAGAAAGGGAAAGGAAAAGGTAAAAGAAGATAATGAACAACAGTCAACAGTAATAGAAAAATATTTAAGATGTCTTTCTAGAAGTGGACACCATGATCAGATCAGATTCTGTTATTTTAAGATCCATCAGAGCAATAACTCAATTGCCCACATAGCAGTGAGATCCTTAAACAGCCAGCAGTGTCTGAAAACTTGACATATCTCAGTGAGGAGGATTTTATATATGGCCAAGGTCTTCACCGTTCAGGATTTAAAAATAAGCAACAGACATTAAACATGAGCCTACACTTTTTTGGCAGCCAATGTGAAGGACACATGATGAATAACATGATCCTGTCATCAAATGTGTTTGTTCATTTTTCAAATAACAGAAAAGCTCTTCCAAGAAAAAAAGGGCAGTATCCAAGGCTCACAGAAGTGTACTGCAAGACGGAATGTGAAGGGCACTGACTTATCAAAGGATAAGGCCACAAAGTTAATTGCAGAATCTAGAAAACAGATTTCTAAAGTATTTTGTTGTCTAAGCTATATTAAATGCCTTCATTACTTAAGTCATGAAATTGGAAAGAATTTCTCAGCAAACCAGACCACTAAAAGAAATATATGTATCTTCTTAACAATATCTACACGCAATTATTAAGGTTTCTGTTTTACCAAGTTGAGAACAGAGTAGCTGTGACACAGTTAAGTGACACTGTCAATTGCCCATTTTGCTAGGGTATAGTCTGAACTTGCAAGATCAATGAAATCAGATTATTCAGTTACACAGTGGGTGGAAAAGATAGGAGATACTAATGAAAAACCATTGTGGAAGGAAGCACTAGTTTCCAAAGAACAAACATGTTACATATGCTTAAGAAGTACCAGGCATATTGTCTGACTAACTACTTTTTTAATTACTTGCTGTACTATATGACTGGATCTACTGATTAAATCTTTGCTTTCGATAAAAGGAAATGTTCCCGTTGTCTATATCCTACGTTTGCAAACGTTATCTCAGAGAGCATGTCCTTTAGAGCCTGTAGGCTCTGAACCCTCAAGCACGTGTAGGTTGCTGGACTTTCCTGTGGACTGTGTGCGCGTGTGTGCTCGCGCATGTAGGGGGGAACTGCTGTGTCAAGTTAACACTGTTACTGGGGCTACTGTATAGACACGGTCACGGAATTCAAAACGCCTGGGACTGACAGAAGGCTACTTTAGCTGAGGCTGGGAATTCAGAAGCTTTATGAAGGCAACTTTGCTTAAGCAGAGCCCTTGCTACAAGCTCTATTAATAAGCTACCACACACCCTCCTGTTACAGGCCTACTTGCTTTCCCTACTGGCCTTCTCCTACTGAGAAGGTCTCTCCTGTATTTTCTCCTTAGTTTCAGGCCACCAAGTGCAAAAATAATTGCAAAAGTATTTCTAATTTGTACTGCATTATAGGTATTTTATTAAGGATGGACTAAAATTAAGAGCTATTAGAAAATCTGTAAGTTGTAAAATAAGTCTTTTAGGACAGGACAACTCTTCCATTTATTCCTAATTCGATAGGGACATGACAAAAACAGAACTACTATTTTTGCTTTTTTTTTCAGAGATGCAGAAGCTTAGCAATCCAAAACAGTATTCTATTAAAAAACTAAACTACTATAAAAATTGACACATCTAGATACACTTCAAGTTATTGCAGCACATTCTGATAGTGAACTAAGAATCATTCCTGTGATGCAATATATCAACGGAATAGACACTCGAGCCCCTCTTATCTTGATGCACAATCCCCATGTCCAAATGTTCATCTCTGTAAAAAGCTACAAATGAAGAGACCTCCTCTGCTTCCTGAAGAACCTATTTAGTATGGTTGTGATATTTTTCTTGTTCCATGCTTTCACTAAAAGTCCTAAACTAGAAGCTCCCAAACTGTTCTAAAGGTGCTTTAGAGCCTAGAAAAACTCCAGACTCTTAAACATACATAATTCTCAGTAACTCTATGTGGAACTCAGTCTGTCTTACTTTATTCAGTAGTTTCATTCCCAGCAGTGCCATCTATTGGGAAAACTCACTAAAATAATTCAAATATTATTTGATTATAAAGAAAATAAATTTCATTGTGTATTGACTAATTCAGCCTTGCAAGTACTGATCAGAAATATAGAGAAAGAGAATGAGAACTGCTAAATTTTAAAGTCTCAAATAGCATGGCTGAACAACACCCAAACAATTCAGGAAAGAGGACCTGTTCCTGATGCTACCAGCCACAGAAGACACAAAGCATTTTTGATCAATTTAGCATCCCCTTTTAAGCGAGGAGAAAAAATGGAGACAACAAGGATTCAACTGAGAGAGAGGAATGGGATGGTTATTCAAAATTTAAAAGAGTGGTGGCTGTTGATGCTATAATATCTTAAGAAGTACCTCTGTCTTGGCATTGTGAAAAAGAAGCTGAAGTTGGTAAAAGGTATTTCTCACGGTGAATTCATCAGCTATGGAATTCATTAAGGCATAGCAAGAACTGAGTTCATGATTTTATTCACCTCAAAGCTCATGATGAGGCATATCTGTTTGTCTGTAAAGGGATCACAACAAACTGATTAAAAAGATAAACCTTGTTCTCAAGAGGCAAATAATTCTAAATAACATCACACAGTAAATACATTCACAAAAAGTAAGGATTTTAGTAAAATCCTTCACTTTTAAGGATATTAAAATATAACAAACAAAAAGGCTGTAATAATTCATTTTTCAAATTTTAAGCCACCCATTAATTGCAGGGCAGATTATTCCACATTTCCTCCATGTCATGGTTTCTTCCACTATTTGCAGCACATTTGGCAGTGGTTACTGCTGCAGAGAGCCAAGCAGACTACAGGGGAACTACCAGTCAGATAGTTATCTAAACTCCAAAAGCTACAATTTGTTATTCATATTTTTCTGGAATTTTCACTTTGTTCTCTGTAGCAAATCAGGCGAAAATGACATCCCTGAATGTACTGTATCCTGTGTCCCAGTTCCCTGGCTGCTGACATTCGTTTCCTAGGTCTCCACAAATGTTTTCCCAATCTCCATGCATCAGGGTACAGCTCACATACCCTATTTAATACCTATAAATATCTTTAGAAGAAAGGAGTGGAGGAGGCATTCCCTTAAAAAAAATTATTTTGCAACAGCATCACCCATAGCTAAGAGGTACTAAACAAATTTATCTCACAGAAGTTAATTCCCATGTACGCATGTAGAGCTCTCACTATATGAAGGTTTTTCTGGCTAACTGATTTTCAAGAAACATATAAAGAATCTCCAAGTTTTGCAAAAAGGGTATATGTTACCACTTGACCTCCTGCAAAATTTTTCTGCCATTTTTCCAAATGCACCCACATCTAGTTTCGAAATATGCAATAACTGTGTACAGTAAGTCAGAAGTTATTATCCTTGTTTTGGATATCAGTTAAACGTATATTATCCTTTGATTCTATTTGATAAATGATAAAGGATACTTACAGAGACCAATCTGCACCGGCAGGAGGATGGCCTACATGACCTACTAGGTCTTTTCAGTCCTTAACTGCTATAGCTCCACAATCAAAGATAGCCAGTATCTGAGTATAAGTTTGAATAATTTTATTCACCCTTGTCTTCAACAAGTAGGTCTGCCTTCTGCTGAGCTAGTTTGCTTTACGATCAGCTCACTAACTGCCCAGGTTTACTAAGCCTGCATCTTGACTGAAAGGAAGGATGACTTGGATGACCTGTAAGAGAAGCTCTTTTTCAGAACAACAGGAGTACTACAGAACTCATGGTGGGAGGAGAGATGCAAGCTGATTCTTTCTTTTGGAAACTCATACAGCTTGCCTCACTTTTAGGAGCCTCATCTAACAATACGCATTTTGTCGACATTGCGTAATGGAAGACACAAAAGCTAGATGGCCCCAATTTATTCCTTTTCTTTGATTAAACTATACTTGTGAAATGCGGAACAAAGAAAGGGTATGGCAGACTGAAGAACCAGTGGTGCTCTTGAAGAGATGCAAAATCTGCCTTTGGTGATTATCTGCTTTTCTGGTTTCTTGCTTGCTTAAGGAAAAGGCGACAAATAGAACCATTCTATGACACGTTATATAAAGGTAAAACATACTGTAAGAAGTCTCTACAAACTCGGGATTTATTAAAATACCTAATTTAACTGCACAAGCTAAATAGCTAAATTATAAGGCATTTAATGGTACTACATTTTAAACTCTACATACTCTGGCTATTTAATATAAAGGTGTCTGTTCATTGTAGTGTCCATAGAAGGAAACGTTATTTTTTTTTCCTGTTAAACAGAAATTATTATAGGAGTTCAAAACCCATCTGACACTTTTGGAATGATTCAGGGGTCTAACTGTATGTGCCCAGTGCCATTTTAGATGCCTTACAGTATTACACTTGGCTTCTGGCTGCTGGGCCAGAAGGATGCAGGTCTCCTGAAGGTCCTGTAACACATCTGCCAGATCACTGCAGGCATCCCAAATACCCCAGGACATCTAAAATATCACTAGACATTTATGCCCCAGCACTTGAATTGCAGTCTGTTTGTTTCTTTGGTTCTAACTCTGAAAGTCTAATGGGATGTGGGGGAAAGAACATGAAAATCACAGAAGTTTCCAAGCAATTCTCCTAAGTTTTCCATTGTCAGGATGATTTTGCTGTTGCTTAGAAGTGAAAGAGAACTCACAAAACCAGAAGTTTCTTCTGGAAGTAATGAGTTTTGAAATATAAGTATGGACAAAATAATATCACAGGTTATTTCAGCTGTATTAGTAAAGTAAAACAGAAATTAAGACTTTATAGTAGGGAAGAAAAGCTCTTATCATGTACACATTGGAATGAGACTTTGGATATTTGAGCTCTTATTCCCAGTTCTGCCACAGACGACTTCTGAACTTGAGCATGTCCCTTGATCTCTTGGGAGCTGTTTGTTTAACGCTTATCATTTTGTCTCTTCTGGTGGAATAAAGGGCTTATTAGTTTGGGCTCAGCAGCACACTAATGTAGTCACATAAGTTTGGATCAGAGCAGGCTCATGCCCTGCCAAGTCACAGTGCAGGTAAAGGGAGCCTGCATCTGTCCAAGAACGACCACGCAGCCATCCCCAAGGTAGCTAGCTGGAACTGAAGCTACTTCGTTCAGGAAAAGGCTCAATCTTCAGAACGAAATCTGCTGCATGTAAAGGTCAGCAGGCACAAGCGGACACACTGCAGTGACCTTAAGGCAGGCAATGTCTTGTGGCATTCTTACAGAACAATAAGCAGAAAGGACACAACGGTGCTTACGCTCTTGCCAGGATTTCCTGCCCACTAGCAGTTACTAAATATTTAACCTTGCATTAATAAACGTGCTTGTTATCACTTTTCTCTAAGTATTGGTAGGCATTATCCTGATATATCCATTTTTAGTAAAACGAATTAAATAGTTGCACATGATCTTTTCTATTTAATCTCTCACGAAAAATTAGAAAAATTATTTATGAAAAAATAAGTTACATCCAAAATTAATTTAATTCCATTGATAGGCTACTAGTGTAAATAGCACTGTTATATGTTGTACTATAGTAAAAATAAAATTTGCAGTGAGAATTATCTTTATTAAACAGCTCATCTTAGTGGAAAAAATGACAAAATTCCCAGGAACAGGCCTAGCAAAAGCTTATCCCTCTTGTCCAGAAAACTTCGTCCCATCAGTTGGTCTGATAAAAGATATTACTTCTTCCTATAATACTTGCCTCTTTGATATCCTTTAATTCTTGTGACAACGATGACATTATTACAAATTACTATTATTATAAGTGATCTACATTTTTTCTTCAATTACATTTCAGAATCCATTCAGTATACCTGTTTAAGTGGTGCATGCTATTTAGAAGGGGACAAATACTGATTTACATTTCTAAGTGCCTTGTAACATAGAGAAGACACTGTCAGTGTAAGAATCTGTAGGGAGTGGGAGATGGCTTAGAGGATGGAGAGTATAATCATGTCACTTTTAAGCCTGTATGATCTGTTGCCATAGAAAAAGGTTAGAGATCAACAAATTCTGACTTTAGTTCAGTAATAAATGAAGGTTGACTAGGGTACTAAGTTTCTGTGGGAAGCATTAGCCAATATGTACAGCAGCAGCCTCTGGTGGTCTAAGAAAAATGTTAGGTGATATCTATAAGTAGGGATAGAAATATGTTTTTTAAAAGCACGTACGTACATATTTAGCTATTTGATTCAGTTCTCAATTCAACACATTAAAAAACAGATGCTTTTAAAAACGATCTGCAGGCAATATGCTTGTTAAAATCTGAACAGTGAGAATATTAAAATCCATTTTGCATTCATTAACACATTATATAAAAGTAAAATGTTTTTGTTAAATCATTCTATAAAGTATTGTAGTCAATGTTGATTACCAAGAAGTTTTTCCTTGCTTTGCATTGCTCAAAAAGAAACCAAATTTATAAGATTGTTACTGAATTGATGACATTTTCTGTCTTCACTCTTGAATTCAGTTGGCAGATGTTTTCAAGAACAAAAAATTCTGTCTTATTACAAAACATATTAAGCAGGTTTTTCTGCCATAATGTTTGACATGATGTTTATTGCCCAGACCAAATCAGTCCCTTTAACAAGCTTTAATGTATGCCAGAAAGTACATTATTTCATAGTTAAGGAAACTTATGGCATGAAACAATAAGTCCTTTGATCTTTCAAGCACTATGCTTAATACATTACATACTCTGATAGTCATTTTTATTTATATTCATTTTGTTTGAAAATACAGCATAATTTGAGATCTTATATTTTAAGGCTCTACTCTTACTCTTGAATACCTCAGGTGTTTGTATTTTTCTATGAAAATAAAGAAAATACTTAAAGAATAATGGAGGAGTTGCATTTCTCCAAATCTTGGACAGTCTAGCTACACAAGGTAGAGCATCATCCAAATAGCTTTACTTTGTTCAAAAGGCACTTCCTCATCATATCACAACAGATCTTAGCGACCCTAAGTGAACACAGCTGAGGTTATCTATTTCTACCTATGAACAGTCTTAAACAATTTCTCCAGTATGTTTGACACAAATTTTCCTTCAACATTAGATGCTGTGGATGTCTTGTCTTTTTGCTTGTTTGTATTTCAATGAATATATTTGCCACAGCCTTCTGAGGAAACCGAAGTTTTCACCCAGTCTCTGCTGCAGTTTGCCCTGCTTGGCAACATGAGGCATTTAGTATTTCTTTGGACTGACAGTATGTTTTTTAATTTCTTCAAGAGCCCAGTGAGTCAAAGTCTATACCACAGAAAAAACAGAACTCAAATCTAAATTGCCCTTTGAGAGTACCCATAGCCAGCTTTAATACCATACCTCATAACAGCCTGTGGCTAAGATAAACCTGGAAGCAAGTCCCAGGGAGCAATCCAAGGGTGCTTTCTGGAGCATGCATAATCTTACGTGCCCAGGCACGACTGGCAAAAAATACATTGTAAACATGGCATTGCACCATTTTGCCTGTTACGTGCTATGTGTGGCCAGACTAACACACCTGTGTCCACGGAAAAGGAAAAGAGAGCAGAGCAGGCTAAATTCACCGCTCCGCTTGCAACCACCTGTCACAGTTCTGTCCAACGGAGCAAATGGTACCCGAAAGGTAGCCCGGTTTTGTTTCAGAAACTGATAGGCAAGTGAATTGCAGTAACTTATCCTGCCATGTACCAATACAAGAGTGTTTTTTATTCTATTTCAAAAAGCTCACTGTATTAGAGCCCACTAAAGAAAAAGCAAAAAAGTCTTTCAGAATACAACACCAATTGCATCAGAAAAGCCAATTTCAGTTAATTTGTCAAGGAAAGGAGACCACCACATATACTTTCAGTAAAACTTACGCTATTTGTCTCTTTGGTTTGAAGAAAACAGAATAAAGGGAATGTCAATGGTCATCTTTAAGGCATGTATTCACATAAGAAAGAAAACAGTATGGAGTCATGCATTTTATGTTTTGGGGGTCAAACCTCCTGAAGCCAAATTTCATGCCCCATCAAGCAAGAGAACCACAAGTAGGTGGAATTGCTAAAAAAGGTTCGCTTTCAACAAGGGGACACTAGACCAGCATGCTGACTACACTCATTTCTGGAATACACAATATCCACTAGCTTCTGATGTACCCTGGTTTTCTCTCTTAAGAGGCAGGGACTGACTGGTGGCAGAATGGCTTATCTCATAAAAAGTAACAGCTAGAGAAAAGAAGTGCCCTGTTGATAACTTTGAATATATATATGTGTATCCTGTTGTTTCCTGTACTCGGTAGTGAGACATTTCTCAAAAGATACAATAATATTTTATGCTATTAATGATTCTGACAGCCAGGTTACAAAACCTTTAGCTAGCTAGGAAAGCTGTACTTCTCCTATAAATTATTGTTATTTTAAACTAAAGTTAATAGGAACACATTAAAACTTAAAATGATTCTAACATCTGTTTTGCTGGATTTTTATCAATTTCACATGAGAAAGACATACACATTATTAGTGTTTTAACTACACTGCGGCATTTCTGACATGTTTTTACCATTGACTGAAAATGCCAAAATTCCTAATAAGGGCTTTGGAAATCGCATGACTAAGTCTAGAATGTATAATGCATAGTATATATATGAAGCAGAATGTGTCAAAGTGCAAATAATATTGTTTGTGCCCCCTGCAGAATTAGAAATCCTCGGGTAGCACTGTTATAACGATCCCATGCTGGTAGCATTACAAAGTGCAAAGGTTCACTGAGTAAGAAAAAAGCAAGGGACAGAGTTTCCTCATTACCCCATTTTCAAACTATTCTGGCTTAAATATTTATTAAGATATTAATAACTCTCCGCCTTTATCTGTCTTCAGAAGTTTAGCTGTAACACAATGGATTGCTGCTCATACAAAAACAATACATTATAGGGTAAATATGCTACCACGCAAGATGAACACTGGTGTTTTCTACAATACATTATTAATTTAGCAGGTAATATGTTAAAAACTATCAGGCTATAACTATTGCCTTCCCAATAAAAGACAATATAATACAATAAATGCACGCATGACATGTTGTGAAGCTAATACGTTGCCTAAGCTGCAGTAGAAAATGTTTCTTATGTACACCCCTGTTTATAAAATCATTTTTACAAAGTCTTCCTTAAATCATTCTCTGTCTTGATAGCACCAGTGAGTTCCTCTGGGGTTTATTAGAAGTCCCACTTTGAAATTAGAAAGGAATGTTTTGTAACTCTTCCAAATCTTCACTTTCAATAAATGACAAAAAAAAAATCAATAGAATCAAGAGCCAGGCACTTTGAATGAACTCTTGAATGCCATCTAAAGTAATATGTTTATGTTTAAAAAAAAAAGCATACTAATACAGACAGTAAACACGTATATATATTATTTGAGAAAGGCAAACAAAACTAAAAGGAACTTACTCTAATATACATCTGCACTGTTTCTTTTTCTTTTTGTGGGTTTCGATACTTTTCGTAGAAGTCACGTCTCTTCTTTGTTTCCTTCTGGATTTTATCTTTTCTTTCTCTCTTTTCGGCAGGTTCATCTGAGCTATCAGAAGACAGCTGTACTTGGGCTTTTGTCTTCTCGACTTCAATATAGTTCTCATTGGGATTCAGTACTATTACTCCATAGCCTTCCTGTTTTAGAAGAGACAAAAAAAGGAATATGAAAAGGGAGATTTAATACTTGAAAATGCTTTGAATTTACTTTAATGCTCTTAAAAACGTATATATTTAGTTCAGTAAGTTCACACAATATAATTTTCAGAATATTTTAAGAATATTCTGCTTGTTTCGTTTTTGTCATCAAAGGAATATTGATGTGTGAATACATGTTTGCGCATGCCTTTATGTATATACACATCCCTCAGCATCAGAAAAGTTGCCTGTTTTACTTTTAATATAATTTAATATATTGTTGTTATTTATAAGCACATTATATGACTTTTTCCAGAAAAAAGTACTAGAACTAAAAACAAAATACTATTATACGAACTCCACAGAATGATGAATATAAAGGTTTATGCCCAGCCAATAAAAACCTTGATAATAGAAAGGATGGAGTGATTTCATATGCATATTACATAAAACTATTCAGCACAATTTAAAATAGTAAAACCTTTTGTTTAGCTGACAACAAGCATACCATGCACAAACCAATAGTGGCAGTAACAATGAATCTATACCAGAACTGATTCACTGCTATTGCTTACAAGTCAGCTCTCTTACTGTGCGAATGACTTTTAAGTACCTCTTTAAATCTGCTCTAAAACTTCATTGGGATTATGTCCTGCATTCAAAAACACAGAGAAAATTTGTGATCTGCAGGATGCTTTTGAACATACCAGCTGCATTTTTGTGCCTCTGAAAATGAGCTGATTGAAAAATACAGGAATTTATGAATGAGAAAGAAACCCTGAATTAATCAGCTAATTATTTTATTATGATTTTTAAATGATGGTAACCCTTATAACAATGGCATTATTTGTGAATGTTATAATCGTTAATGCAGAGAGAAAAGAGAAGCACATGCATTTAACAGATGAGTCCCTAAAGTTACTATGGGTTCCAACGAAACCAAGCTGTCTTGTAAAAGCGGATTTTGAAATAAAGACTTACTTTTGGAAAGTGTCTATATTAATTATCTTACTAAACAGCTTTATTCTAGCTTCCTATTTGATGCTTAATTTTGCATTTAGGCTAGGCCAGAAGATCAAAGTTGTCTGCATACCTAGCTGACCAGAGTAAACCAAATCTACACCAACAAAAGATACTTTATTTGGACTTGCTTTATTCTAATCTGTAAAGCTATTCAAAAATCTTGTAATGCATTGTGATCACTGTCAGGTAGACAGATTGTCACTTAGTGATTTTCTACAGTTGGACACACTCGACTAGTTATTAAAATCACATTTGAAGGAAGTTCCTACCCCTCTTCCTTGTGCCTGCACAACTTTTCACGCCCTTCTCAAATTTCTGCCATAGCTTCTCCTCCCACCAAAACTAAGTTAAAGGACACTGTTGCACTCTACTAAACAGGGTGAAATAGAGGCATTCAGTACACTGTCTCTGGTGTTAGGAACATAGTCAAAAAAGGTCACCATAGGCCAAAGAGAAAATTGCCTCCTTACTAGACTCTGTGCCATGAGTAAGTGGTCTCCTGTCATGTTTCTTCCCTTCCCTCCCTACCGAGTGAATTGAGCTGAAATAAAAAAATACATAAGCCGGAGCAGGGAGCAGAGAAAACAGAAAACAAAAGAAAACATAGTTCAGAATTTATCCATGCCATTATTGGACACCTTGTAAATTAGCAGGCGAGAAGCCTTGTACATAGAAGGTTCCGCTTAAAAAATTCAAAACCCCAAACTCAGTATCTATCACAGAGGAAAGCGCCACTTAACAGATCTATTTAGAAATAGTACTAGCCTGTGCCCCGCAGATGAAAGTGTGATTTTTGAGCTTGCTAACTACAGAGCGGGGCCGAGTTTCACAAGTCTTTGTACGAAGCACTTTGGTGCTTAGCGCGCAATAGGGAATGCTTTGTTTGTTGTTCGTCTTCTTGACCTGCTCATTTGGACCAGAGATGCTCCCCGTATTGATCCTTTTTGCTTTCTATACAATGCCAAATGCAAAATTCATGTATTTATTATAGGTTTACAAGTGTTACAGAAATCTGAAACTGTGTTCACTTTAAGCTCACCACAAAACAGACACATAAATCATCAAAGAAGTAGAATTTGTCTAAGTTATTGATTATGTAACTGAAAATTACATGACTCATTTGTCCAATTTTATGAGGACACAATGTCAATTTTTCACACAGACATCAACAGATGAAATATGATTCCATTTTTAAATTCACTATTTCATAAATCAATTAAAGGTTTTTTATCAATTATATTTTAAGCAGCATAACGTGTCTCCCTTTACAAATTTATTTATTTTTTCCAAGATAGCAGGCTCTTCCTGCCAGCACAATTACAACAATTAAGTAATAACTGAGACAATTTTTCCCAAAATTGAGGAAAAAGATCGTCTTACAATTCTCCAGACTTTAAGAAAATAATCTATTTTAATATTGTTTTGTTTACACGATGCAGCATATTGCCCTTTACCTTGTCCACCTTCAGTAATTACCTCATCCTAAATTGCAAGATGTAAACAATGGCACCAGAAAGAAGATTTGATAGTAACATGTATAAAACAACATGGATAAACTAAATGACTGGTAAAACTGCACCAGATTATAACTTCTCTTGTTCTGCCTTAACCAATCAAACATTTTCTATTAAAAAGTAATACTCAGCCCTAAATTACGTCTATGTAAACAATGTTGGTTTTAAGATCAATTTATTTTTAGAAAATCCATATCATATGAGCATAGCTGCACCATTAAACTACGGTGCAACCAAAAAATTAAAAAAAACCTCTCCACAGACTCAGTGGGGTTGAACAGAGACCAAATCAATGCAAAACTGAACATATAAAACTACTAACATTTTTTTTTAAAAAGTTCTTTACCAAACATTAATACAGGGCAAAATATTAGTGATCTATAATCTAGTGATCTGTGGTCTATGCTCTAGTGATCTTCGAGGTTACTTTTTAGCAAAGGCAAAAACCACATTCATTAAAAAGTACCTTTTTAAATGAAATATCTGTTTAGAAGTATGTACCTCACGATGTCACTAAAAAATCTCAATTTCAGTTATGATGAGCTTATAGCGTTATTAAAATGTCGAACACAGTGAACCCTCCTGTAACTAAATAAGGCTATCCAGGAAAATTTTTAAAGCTTGTCATCATTTGTAAACCATTAGATATGCATTCAACGTAAGTAATAGCAGATTGCCTACAGAAGGAGAAACCACTGTGTAAAGTGAAAAGTTATTTTATAGTACAAAGCTAAACTTTGGCAGCGTGTGGGGGGGAACCTCCATCGATCTTCAACTGACTGATACAAGCCGAGCCCAGTGTTCTACGGCATATCTGAGAGAATGCAGATGTTATCCAGAAGTCAAAGTTTGTCTACCTCACCCATTAGTACATCTGCGATGAGATGTAATAACCAGCACACACACTGATAAACCTAAGTTTCATCCTCTAATCAACCAGTTGGCTGGACACAATTATGGTTTCTCTTTCAAACTAAAATACTCTATTAACAGATATTTCCTTGAATTCTAATTCTTCAAGATGAGCTAAAAGGAAAATGTAATCTATACTGTCTGCTAGCTTTCTCCAAGAAGCTACTTCCCAAGGTAGAAGACTGTGCAAACTCTACTTTCAGGTTCATAAATAGTTACAAATGTAAGTAATACTTGTTTTATGATTTAGTCAGCAAATGATGACTAAAAGGAATCAAGCTGAAAAAGTGAAATGTTGGAAAGAATCACAAATATCACAAATCTGAGATGCAATGCCTTTACTACAAAGTCAGAAAAATGCAGAAGAGCCTTATTCACGGCAACATGCAAGTCACAAACAGAATAGCGCTTTTGCCTCTTCCTGGAAGTTTGCGCAAGATGTTTGAAACTGAACGAATATCAAAATACTTGCCTCGGACAGTAAGAGTACAGTTAAAAAACAAACACACAAACAAAAAAACCAGCCCTGAACTATCTGAGGTAAATTCCCAATCTTGGGAAATCTCTTCTGCCTGGCCAAACGAATAATGCGCTGGAAGCGTTCGGCTCTGCATGTTAATCCACTGAGATGGGACACCATATGTGACCAGGGAGGTCAGGGGCTGGAGTGGAATCTTTTGACCTGTGTAACTATCTTTTCGGGCTGCAAGCGAGAGTCTGAAAGAGATCATTTTCCTAAGCCTTATCAACCTGATTTTTCAAGTTCAGATTTCTATTTAGATTGCTTGCAACAAGATCAGAGTTAATCCCCAAGGGAAATGCAACTCGAAGTGTTTAGATCTTAAACCTGCCCATGGTTAAAATGGGCACAGCCATGTCCATTCATCTTTTTGAAAGATGTATGTTCTGTTTATTTCCCATCTTTTTTGCGAGAAGGGTACATATATGTCACCATTGCGACATCCTAGGTGCAACAGCGGGATGAGGTCATGACAACCAATCAGAAGTCACTAGTGAAGCGTTAAAGTAAACATAGCTGTTGGAGATGCAGCTCAGCTTGAAAAATGCCCCCTCCATTATTTGAGCAATTTTCTCAAGACGTGACCTGAGACTGAAACGCCTGAAATGTCAGTTGACTCCGTTTTCTGTTTCCACTCTATGTACATTTTGGCAACTGCACCCTGCTAACACTCTGCAATATTTTCATCCCAATATTTTACACCTCAACTCTTAGCTCTCCGAATTCCAGTGTGGTGTCCAAGTGTGTAAAAATGCTGCGTTCCTGCCAAACACACATTGTCCCAGCAAGTTCCCGACTTAAAATAGCTCATCAAGTTAGGCAGGAAAAGAAAACATGCCACAAAAAGTTTTTAGAGGACCACCTGTTGTCTATTATTTTTACATAGCACTTACTCATAAATCATAACACAGGGTAATTAATCAAGCTGTCAAAGAGAAGGTCAAAGGTGACGTGGGGGAGTCAGAAGGTCACGCATGGGCTGATAGAGGTCAGGGTCACACCGCATTCCTCATTATCAAGTTGGGATGAGAGACGGCCCAAGCAAACAAAAGTGAAAGCAGATGGAGAAGTGAGTGGATAAAAAAAAAAGAGAGCGAGAGAGAGGGAGAAGAAGGAAATTCCACAAACAAAAAGAAAAGTGAAAGAAGAATGTCAGTTGCCTTCAAAGAAGGAGGAGAATAGAGCAGAAATACATTGAGATGTTCTCAAAAGGTCTCACACAACATAAAGAAACTACAGTTTGATTATTTAAATACATTTAACATAACTTTTCCCATCTGATCTTTTTGCAGATATTAAGCCACGCTGCAAAATGGATATGGTAGTTTTGGTCCCATTTCACAGCTGAAGTCAATACTTTCAAGGTGAATTAGACAAAAGGAACCTATCACTGTGATGAATGCAGATGGTTATATAACATTGCTTTTAAGCACTGAAGTTTATTCCTGTTTATGGCTACAACCAATAGATGTTCAATAAAAAAGTTATAACCTGTTTGAATGATGTATTAAGAACTATAGTTTCATATACACAAACACTCAAAAACACAAAGCATCATAAAAGTCCCTCTGGATGACACAACAGTTATAAAATATTCTATCATTACACTGACCTGAATTAGATGCAGAATACTGTGCAAAATTAGCTGTCACCCTTTCCTCAAAATCTTTGTTAATCTCATTTTGAATGTTTGCAGCTTTATCAACACATGCATCAATGTCAGCTCCTTGGTTACTGAACCGCTGTACTTGGAAGAAGATATAATTAAAATGTTTTGGCACAGAAAAGGTGAAATTGTATCTTCCCCTGTTCCCTGAGGAGTCTGTAAAACATGTAGGATATATTGACAAACACACACCCCTGTCTAGAGCCCTGACATCCCAGGTCACCCAACTGCTATTTATTTCAAAACATTCACTTTACACTTACCCAAACTGTCACCTGCTGTGTTACTAACTTTTAATGGATATTAGAGCTATAAAAACAATAAACTCTTCATTTCCTTTCTGTTACTGCCTTCTAATTCCTCACTGCATTAGGTCCATATCTATTTGCATGCAGAACTGTATTCATCTTATTTCACCATAAATCATGCCATTAATGTGTTTTATTTTGCTATTTGCTAATTTGGTGTTAGCACAGCTATGCCAGAAAAATCAGTGTTCAAGGCTAAAAAAAACCCAGTTAAGCTGTTATTACATTTTGAGTTTTACTGCTGAAAAGTTTTGAAAAGAATTCATGTTTTACATCTATCTATAATTAGCAACCCAAATATGTCTATGTGTAAGATTTGTAATCCTGTTTCACGATACTTGTTCCCAAGACCAAAACTGAATAAACACATCTACATATTATAAGCATTTTACTCCCCTAGTTGTGTACTGTGGTCTTGATATGGATCTTCTGTGCCTTTTTAAGCACTTTTTAAGCATTACTATTTTCAGCGGAAAATTATTTCTCATGGTAAGTGAAATACGAGAAATTTTTTTTAAAAAAAGCTATAGAATAAACTTAATTCTGTGAATTAATAAAAACTAATTAAGTTCATGTTCAAATACTGCTTCAAACATTGTTTAATAAACCTCAACCTCATCACCTCTCCCTAACGTGAGATTCAGCCTTTCTAGTAGAAATCACTGGAGGCTGAATAGGAATGAATTCACCCCAACCACACAGGCGGCATACAGGACTGCAAATAACCCTTCCATAATCACTATCTAGACTGCAATAATGCTTTCTGCTCCTCTTCACTGAGTACATACAACTTGGGGTCCAAACGATCTACGAAAGAATGAATTCAACAGCTGCCCTCAAGGCCCGGCACCTTTCAATGATACCTTAGAGGACCTGGTTTCTATACCTCCTATAATGAAAGCCTGTAATCTGAAGGTTTTATCCTCTCTGCTGTGAAACTGTTTTACTCTCTTTTCTTACAAAAATTTGCAGAAGCTTCCATGGGGTATGAGAACTTTGTGCACATTTTACTTTTCTAAGATTTTAATGAAAAGATTACTCAGATTTATATAGAACTCAACGTTTGGAAAGTGATGTACCAGAAACAGAATGGTAAATCAAATAATCTTCATAAAACACACACAAGTAATAAGTAATTATCAGGTCTAATTCACAAACAGGGAAACCAAGGGGGTTGAAAATTACTCTGAGAAAGTTATGCTCAAATAAGGCGC